>NW_027113702.1:274391-275786 GCF_000696795.3 Halyomorpha halys | reverse complement strand
TTGCAAAGCTATTAAATATATTATAATTAAAATAAGAAATAATCCTACAACCATAATCCACGAAGGTTATCCATTACTATCTTTAGCTCAGCACTTGGTATAATATTGATTCTTGAATAAGAAAACAAAAAGTTGAAACAAGAATGAATATGGTCAGCAATAACGCTAAACTGCCGATTTTATGTCATATTTATGATTTCCTCTACTTCTGATACAATAAGATATAAATTTCTTATCATGTTCGGACAAGATCTCTACCCAAGTCCTTCACGCACTCCTCCTCCATACCATATGAGGTGTTTGAATTATTTTCACTATAAAAACATTATAAAACATATTATTCAATTGTTACCAAAAGCGTAGGGAATGCAACAAGAAGATGGAGAAAGCGAGCCATAATTTTAATCATAATGTTGTCAGAGAATGGAGCGCATAGCCCTCTCCCCTAATGCATTCAGTCTCTCTTTTTTTCCGGATGGACTTTTTAGCCCACACCAGCCAGAGTTACGATCCTTTGCAAATTCGGTGCAGGGGCAGACCCTCTCGGAGATAGATAGAATTAGAGCTAGCCATTGGAGTCAGCCTAATTTCTTGTCGGGTTGAGTTATACCGACACGGCAGTCTACTTAACTGCATCCCAATCTTATCTCTACCGTGGTCAAAAATTCATGGAAGCAAGAAATTCCCGATGGAGTTGATAAGAAAAGACGACAGGTTGGCAACCGCCTACAGAACCACTTTTTTTCCACTATCGATTTCTCCACGATCGACAATAAATTCCATTGTTGAGATAAAAAGAAGTATCATTTACAAAAATGTCGTGTTATCCAATATAATAGTGTGTTTTTTCACCTGAGTAACAGGTTTAAAAAGAAATGAAAGTTATATATTATTATAAGGCCAATTGAGTGATAATGTTTGCTGAACAAATGAAACAAAAAAATATTGTCCAGGTGCTGATGCTAAAATATCTTAAAAACATGCAGTCTGGTGGTTAGAGTTTGGTTTCTTCGCTTATTCATCTTTGTGAATTGTGGTCTGCTTTTATTTTTTTCAAAGCTCCTATTTGAAATAAAGTTTTGTGTTAAAAATGTATTTAAAAAAAACGTGTTAAAAAAGATGAAGTTTTTATCTGAAACGTTGTTACATTTTTTAAAAAAATGTAGTGAATGAGCATTGACTTTATTTGACAGTTTTGAGTTAATCTGTGTGATATTTAATGGATGTGGTTGTAATTTATGTATTTTATTTTTTTATAAAAATCGAGATGACCTTTTGAATCTTCTATCCTTGCCATATCCCTTGAAAAATCCACTTTTTAAGGAGCTGACATTAAAAAATTTATCTCTATATCCGCGTGTTCTACGGATGGGATATGCGGTAATTTTTATTAAT
>NW_027113702.1:270744-271211 GCF_000696795.3 Halyomorpha halys | reverse complement strand
GATATTGTTGCAATTAAAAGTGAGTTTTCTTTTGCAATGCCACACAGAACTGACCGAATATGTGACATGATAAATTGATTTATACCGAAATTATAAATTACTTCTACCTTATAATACCTTCTACAATCATAACCCAATCAATAATTATATGATTTTCTTTATTAGTTTTACTTTTTTCTTGTACAGTATATTTACTAGTATACATATATATATAAATAGTATACTTATATAAAATATTATCTTATATTATATTGTGTTTCATTGACCGCACCCCCAACCATCTTCTCCTCATTTACCACGGTCAACTATCTCTCATAATTATAAAATATTATCTGTTGATTTAGGGAATTTTTTTCTGGCATTGAGACGTTTTCATTTCAGTTATATTACCCAGATTTTCTCCTTTTTTTTTGTAGAGGAAATTTTATTTTAAAAAATCTTTATTGCTCTTTTTAATATTTAATATT
>NW_027113702.1:267582-270694 GCF_000696795.3 Halyomorpha halys | reverse complement strand
GTATTTTATAAAATTTATTTTTCATTCATTCTTCATTTTTCATATTCTTGTTTGAAAATTTGTATAACCAAGAATAAAAAAAAACAAAAGAAGGGTGTTTATTTTTTATGTTTATTGTTTGACATTTTATGACAATGTTCTTGGAGATTCACTGGTAAACTTACATGCTTTTAAATCATTTAAAACTCAATTATTAAACAATTTTCTAAGCCTATTACTAATAATTTCATATAAATTTTTTCTTGGTGTTTTAAGCACCATAACCTGAAAACTAATAGAATATCAAAGTACATGTATATGATAATACTTCTATTTATTAATTATGCATTATAAATATATCTTATCCATCCATCTACTCCCGATATACTTCTTAGGCTTCAAGTACGACTTATGAATGGGCCAATGCTATATCTGGGACCAGACTTGCACTGCTGAGTCAGAACGGGAGTTGACAGCTGGTAGGTAGGTGTTTTGTCTACGCTACTGACTTTTTATCGCCTCGTCTAGACAAAACCTACTTGTGCTATTTCGGCAGTGCTTCGTATGGCCCTATGGTCTTGCTTACCAAGCAAAACTATTCACTCTCGTTATCAGATCGAATCGAACCCTAACTATGAGATTTTAAAGAGCTGCACAGAAATAGCGTTCACAAGAGATGGAATAAACAATCCTTTAAATTGGTGGTTCTAGTGAAACCAAACCGAGAAGACCAGTAACCAGCATTATCGTCCTTTGTTTAATTAAAATTATTAATTTGTCTACTAATGCAACGGGACGTATGGGAGTGGGTTTAGTTCCCCTTAATAAACAGCCTTAGGGATAAAAAATCAATAAATCAAAAATCAGGTATAAAATTATCAAATTATAGAAATATAAGTCTTGTAGTGATACATTACTTATTATATATAATAATAACAATAATTTAGATAAGTAAATAGTTATAATGGCACTTGCTATAATGACAAATATTATATTTGTGCTAGTTTCGATTTCTGAGTGGCTATATACTTTGCACTTATGGTACCTCTTAAAACGATAATGACGTCAGAGAAAGTAAAGTTTTATTTCACAGGTAGAATTTTTGCTGAATACACAGATAAAACTAGCAATGCTTTCAAAAAGATAAAAACAAGAAAAAAGAAAAAAAAAATCTAAAAGCCGGGCAACTCCCTGACTCGCCGACAGGACTTTCAATAGCCAAGCGATGAGGACTGCAACTACCGGAAAGTTTATCCTAGGCGAGGGGACACTATAAGAGAAAGGAGTCTTTTGTAGTCACTTTTTGAAAAAGCGGCGATAAGTTTCGACATCTGAATAGCCCTTATCACTTCGCTCCCGAATCGGAAAATAGGGAATGTGGAAGGGCTGAAAAAAACCCCGAAGGGACAACCCTTCGGAAGGTGTTGATGGGGATCAACCCTACTGTCCTGTATTGGCAGGTCAACTTTCAGGGGAGTTGGAGCTAATAACTTAGCAGAGCTATGGGGGGAAATAATGCTCTCTGGAGAAACAACTAGGGAACTAGTTTAGTCGAATTTAATCATTATGATCGATTCTACTTTATTTTAATGAAAAACAATTTTAGGCAAAGGCAGAGTATTAAAAAAAAAAAGTTTTCATTACAAAAGACTAAACAAGTGCATTATGCGAGTGATAAACAAATGGACCAAAAGAGAAACGTATGACATGTTGGTTTATAATTTATAAATCCTATATTATTTAAGTAAGAATGTTACATAACATTTTCTCCTAAAGTATTTTTTAAAATTATTTAACCTCAATTTATAGTCATTCTATATTCTTTACAAGTCTTAATATTCTAATTAAAAAATCCCTTAGTTGTATCTAATACAGCACCTTTTTATTGTTTTGTTGGTTTAAATACACAGTAAAGGCGGAAAAGTTAGTACCAGTCAGGAAATGGTCCTAATTGTTTGAGTCCTTGAAATTATTTTAAATTGACTTATATTAGGAGATTATTAATTGACTGTATGTAATAAATAAAGGAAGATGATTCGGGTCGCGGTCAGAAACGAAGCTCAAATGGTATAAAATCTATGCACCAAAGTTGCTCCACTTTGCAGGTCTAAGAACAAGATGCAAAAGCTAAAAAAAAAATTGCCAACTATTTAGGAGCATAAAATAACATGAAATGTAATGTAAACCATGGTATGACTATATGCTGATAAAAAAGATATATTGAAAATTATACAAAGATGAGTGCCGTAAATAAAATATATGTACATAAATAAGAATTTTAAATTCACGAAAATAATGCGAGTAAAATTATAAAGTTTGTCACATTCTGGGAGAAGTGAAAGGATTAGTTTGTTAAAAAGTACGATTGTTAAATGAGTTAAAAATCGTGTAACTTTATCCCCATGGTTCACGATTTTTCAAGATACAAAACAGTGCCAGTTATATTTAAGAGGTTCAATTTTTAAAACATATGTATGATTTTCATAGTATTGCACTCCCTTCATCTTCACTGTGGGAGATGTTATTTTCTCCAAGGAAGTTAGTTAAGTTAACTTTCATCTTTATGACTCAGAACCAATGAAGACAATAAAATGAAGACTTTTCCAGACCCAGGGGAACCTACAATTGAAAATTAATTATATCAAAGTAATTATTAGCCGATTGCTAAAAGTTCTTAATTTAGGTAGTTTGGAAAGAAAAATAAATTGTATGCTAATAATTACTACAATTAATATATCCATGACCCGTGATTTTTAAGAATTTTTTTCACAAGCTGTTCAATTGATATTGCTTCCTTCCGATTGGAGACAAATAGTTTTTCTCAAATAATGTGCCATCGACCAGAAAATACTATAATTGAAGATGTAAACATCAGTAGTAACATTAGATTACATCACTTTTAATATAGAAAATTCAATTTGGAGCAAGAAAGAATCTGTTTCTTCAAAGCAATATAATAAGACATTAAACACGCAACTGCGGCTTTAGCGCACTTGCTTAGCCTCCACTGACTCACTACCAGTGATGCAGCGAGAGGGATGCGCTGGGATCTCTTGAGCTCTGCTCTACCCCTCACACGTGGGGGATAGAGTGGGCTCAGGGATCCTCAGGTCGATTGTGTAAATATTGTATA
>NW_027113702.1:252048-266196 GCF_000696795.3 Halyomorpha halys | reverse complement strand
TATTCCATTTCACCTTATTTTAAATTTCTAGTATACAATAAATAAATTATTTTAAAAAAAAATTATCAAAAATATTATTTTTATTAACATTAGTTATCGAAATCTTGAAGTACTTGGTTTCAATTTTATTTTATTTGTTATATTTTTGTAGTGTTATAATTCATTCTTTTTATTGACGGCAATGTTAATTAAACACATATGCAGTTTAAAACATATCTAAACCAATTGAAATTGAATCCAAAAATCAACAAAATTCTAATAAATAGTTATATTTTGACATACATCCAAGGATTTTGTAAAATGGGCTAGAGGAGTATAAAAATTGTATTTATCCTTAATTATTTTAGTGCAGTTATTTTAGATCATAAGGGCTAAAACTGATGTTAAAAGAGAACTGATAATCCGATTAACTTTAGATTAAGATAATTTGGGACAACACTAACTTTAAGCTCTGCAACTGGCCCCGAGTGTAACAAAATCAGTCGGTCTCAAGATTCTAGGGTTCATGAACCTGAAGTCATCATATCTTAAATGTTTCTTGAATATAAACGTCTTCTACTCGAGACTAGGACAGACCATCGATGTATCATCTTTGATAAACAAGAATTGAAGTTGAGAACAACAGTATAATTTATAATAGAGTTCCACGACCTGTTCATGATTTGAATGATGTTTGTCCGCTGCGGGTTCGCGTGTCGTACCGGTGTATCTTTGTCAGTGGGCGTTTCGGCGGCCCAAAACAAACAGTCCCACTTCAAACGGGCTTATGTTTAAAAAGTTCATTAACTTTTGGAAAACAATCAGATCTACTTAGTGTGAAAAAAAAGCCAAAAATTAATATCAATATATTTATATTTAAACTCAAAAAAAAATAAACAATTACGTGAATTTATCAAGAAACCTATTTCTTCAGGTATTCCTATAGCCTAAGCATAAAAAGAATAAATGAACAACATTAAAAAAAAAATTGAAATTCATATTTCACGATTTAGAGGACCAATTAATTTCAAAAGGAGACGATTGGTTGATTATTATGTAATATGATTCCATTAAAATAAATACTTAAAAGGGAAAACAATTTTACTTTTTAGATGAACTAATAAAGGAACAAAAAAAAATGAAATAATGAATACATAAACAATATTTTTCATATAGTACTTGTAAAATTTTAATGAGAATCAGTTAAACTATGATTTCAATTTAAACTATGATGTGAGAATAAAAGAAATAAGTTAACAACGATATGTTTTCATCATCACAAAATGAATATATAACCATAAATCAGTCATACACCAAAATAGATTGTGACAAGTAGGGGTTGAATTAGGCTAAACATTTTAAAATAAATTGGGCACAAAACAAGTTGTAAGTTAATTACTAGCAGATGGATAGTAATATTATTGTTAGAATATATAAATTTCAGGGCCAATGATCATTATATAACATTAGTGATAACACCAACTACAATGATTAGGGCTGTTCGTAGCTCAGATTAAGGCGCAGTCTTACCGATCTGAGATCTGCTGGGGCGTTGACTTTTTTCATTGAGTGGCGGTCCCACAAAATGAAAACCTTGACCCATGGTAAGGCAGTATATGAATCCAATGGAAGTCTTGGACAAAGAAATAAAAACGGCAATGATACAATTTACTATCAACAGTACATTTTAATTCTTCAATGTTTCGGTCCTTACTAGGCCATAATCAAGGAGACAACCCTAACCATTGACTAGTCACAATTTATTTAAAACTGTCTTTCTCTTAACACTGTCTTTATTTTGCAGGTAACTGCCCATGTCATATAACAAACCACACAATCTCAATACAAAAACTATCCTTTAAAATTTTTAAGGGATAGAAATTTGTTTCTCCTTTTTCACTGACTAAATCAGTAATATTAACAATAAATTATTGATTATTGTTGTTAGTATTATTGCTGAGATGAGTAAAACAGGAGAAACAAAGTTTTAAAGGATTGTTTTTGTATTGAGATTGTGTAGTAATCTAATTATATAAGATATAGGCAAAACAAATCATAAGACATAAGACACCAAATTATTAAGATAAAGTTACAACTAATTGACTTTTCTCAATTTATACAGTGATTATTATCGATATAAAATAAGCTAATATAATTATTGGAGGAAGATAGTCCGGGTGGCGGTCAATAAAGGTATCAAAATAGTAAAATAAAACTATTTATTTTTAACCAAGGTTTCGCTCCACTTTGCAGGGCTTCGTCAGGGTGACAGAATGCAGTTCTCATCAGCCCTGAAGAAACCCCTGCAAAGTGGAGCGAAACCTTGGTTAAAAATAAATAGTTTTATTTTACTATTTTAAAACCTTTATTGACCGCCACCCGGACTATCTTCCTCCAATAATTATATTGATAATAATATGAATAATCACTTCTTCCGATACTAATATAATTATGAATAATTTAAATCTAACAGTACATGTTGATAAGGTTTGACTACTTCTAATGTTATAATTTATAGATGGACTGGATAATAGATTATAGGATAATATTTTGTGTGAATCCTGTTCCTAGAGATAGAAACGAACGAAATAGGAAGTAGTTTGGGTTTCTTTATTTGGAAACAAATAAATACGACTATAAGGTAAGAAATCCAAACCAATGCAGGAATATATATATATACTTATTTATTTATTAAAAGCACTCTGGAGGGGGTAACCCTGCCTCACTACGAACTTTTGTTCCCATTATACAGCGGAAAACTACCCACGTACTCGATTCTAAAGCATTGATAAAATCTCGTAATTAGGTTAAAAACTTTCAAGTTTTTTTTCTAAGTGTTTTTGAAAAATTTCGATGTTCTTAGCGACATAATTAGTGAATAATATACTAACAATATAAGATTCGTTATGAACAAAAATTCCTTCATTAGATAATCATTAATTTTTTTGGTCTTTTTTATTTGTTTTTCTGAATTAGACCCAAATTCGCAATATTGGCGCATGAAAACAATTGGAATACTCGTGTTCTTGAACAATGATAAGTCTGTCAAGATCCATGGATTATGGTGCTGCATTTATGACCTCTCCTTGAACGTATCGATTAGGATCAAACTACTTATCCGTTTAGAGTAATTATCTTTATTTTTGATGAGTGGTTGTTGTTTCATTGGGTTCCCATGCACCGGTAAGTAATCTAAATGTAACAATAGGGTGTAAATATCCCATTTCACCTTATTTTAAATTTCTAGTATGATTGCTTTTAAAAAATTCACATTATGTTATTCAGCAAAATAAACGAACCTTATATTTATATTTATAGGAGTTCGATAGCACAATGGTAAGGTACTACTAACTCCGAGTACCTGGGGAGATAATTATTTTCTGTTACACTGTAGTGAGTCAATCCTGTGGGTTCTGGAGCCTTCCTGGGGTCCACTCATCCTCAAAAAGTGGGTACCCTTAATTGGGAAAAACTCTGGCGGTTGTGCATGATCCTGAAAAAAGCAGCTTCTATAACCGTTGTTCTAAAAACTTATTTACAAAGTACTGAATATCCTTATTAATAATTATTCACGATCTCTCATTAATTCTTGACTTTGTTATTCTTTTCAGTTTCTTTTTTTATTAATTAAAAACTTGAATACTTGCGTTCTGTGTATGATATTATTTTATCACATTGAACTATTGGTGAATTTCGTATTATAAATTCATAATATAAATAAAACTTAATAAAGACTTAAATTAAAATAATAATTCGTAATATAAAGTCAAAAACAAATTAAAGAAAAGTAGCCAGTATGTTTTGGTATTTATTATTTTATTTTACGATTTCCTCCTGATACTTATAGTGTGTTAGGAGGGAAAAATCAGAGAATAAGAAAATCAACAAATACAATTAAATTACTTGTACTTTATCATTATAATAAATTACTTGCATTAAATCATAAAAATAAAAACTATTCATGATTACAGCTAGTAAGAACAAACTAATCGCTCATATTAAACTAACGGCCTCATGTAAACTTATTATCCGAGATGTCATTCCTAATAGAGGACTAATTGACGCAAGACATCATTATGATCCTATAAACTCTGATACAGCTTTAACGGTACTCCCTATAAGGTATGCTGCGTCACAAATTTAACCGGAGTGGTCAACTAATCATTTTGTTACGGTAGAAAAGTCTTCTCATATCACTTTTGAACATTAGATATATAAATATTTAACTCAACTATGACAAAAAACCAAACAATCTATAAAAATATAGAAATAATTGTTAGTACAAATCTTCCCCAAAATGATATAAATTCATGGTCGTTATAAAAATAAATAAGACTTTTCGTCTATTGTCAAAAGGACCATGAAAACATAGAAATACGTCATTTTTAATTTTACTTAAACTATAAAATGAAAATAAAGTGAGATGATGTGTGGTTTTTATCAATAATATTTATTTTTAAAGTAAGAATTAATTAATTAATTACCACCTTTAGTAAGTAATTGTTATTTTTTTCTTTTTATATTTGGTTCTATCTGTTGTTATTGCCGTTTTCGTTATTTGTCTAAAACGTTTTGTTATTTTTATTTAATTTTACGTTCCACTGTACATCTTTTTAATTTACATTGTTCATTTATTTTTACCTCATTTAAGTGTTTGCATTTTTTTTAGCCCTGATGGAGCCATGCAACGTGGGACGAAACGTTGGCTCATATTAAATAGTTTTATGGCTATTTGAATTATTTTCCTTGACCGCACCCGGACAATATTCCTTTTAGTAAGTGATTGCTGGATCTTTCAAAAAGAACTTTGATGTTCATATATACAATAATTGTAACACGGAAAATTATTACACAATATTTTATTATTTAAATTAATTATTTATCGCATCAGTAAATAATAAACAATAAAATATTCAGTTGGTCCATAGACTAATAACAGAAAATGTAACAAGAACAGGAGCTATAACAGGGCTTAGATACATCATAATTTTTTTTTTATAAAACTCTAGATAAAAAAATTCAATGAGCATTTAATTAAAAACCACTTAAGGTTAAACATATCTACTTCATATCAAAATAAAAAAAAAATGTTCAAATGTTGTTTTTTATTTACCTTAGCCAAAAATTATTACCTTAGCATGATTTGGCTTCTTATTTTATACACCTGGAAAATCCAAACCAACTTGGAAAAGTGCTAAAGTTTGATTATTAATTCGTTGTAGTTTAAAAGGGTGAAAGATGTCTATGTGTTTCCAAACTCACCTAAAAAGAAAGTTTCCAAAAAATAACAAATGGACTATGATATCATAACAAACAAAAAAGGCAATTCTTCCCCGCCGGACCCGCCCCACTAAGACTCCCGGGGAGCGACGGTCCTATGTCAGTTTTTAAATATTAGCTTAGAACGGGAAGAGGAAACTTTAAGATAGTAAAATAGAGCAATATTGAAAAACGGCATGAAACTCTCCACTCCACCTTGGTAGCCTTACTTATATGTTTTTTTAAACAGACAATTATAGGAAGTAGGCTGGTCGATGTACGGTATGTCACAATCTCACAAGAGGAAATCATAACACAAAAAAAGGCAATCCTTCCCCGCCGGAGCGACGGTTCTATATGGAGGACACTTTTGAAATATTAGCTTAAAACGGGAAGAGGTGATTTTAAGATAGTTTAATCGAGCAATATTTAAAAAGCGCCTGAAATTGAAAAACAACATGCATATACATTGCTTCTTAAAAAAAGAAAGTAGAATTTTTTTTTTTTTTTAGATCTCTTTAAAACAGAAAATAGATATGAATTAATACATGATGTGAAGAGAACATTATTCAAATTGGATACAACTTTTTACTACCCTGGGTATGTTAAGATCTGACTGAAATACTTATCTATGTATCGAGATGCTTGTTCTGTGGAAAGTTTTACTTTAATATCTGGCGGTGAGGGGCCTCCGTTTAAATTTCTAGAGAAGCTTGTTTGTATTAATTGAGCCATAAATCGTAAAATAATCCAACATCTCGAACAAATATATTTTTATCCAAGAGGTCTTGGAGTAAAAATACGTCAAATTGTTTTTAGTTTTTTTTGTTTATCGACTATAATTTTCGATACACTTATAATCCTAAATGTAAATTTTATCTTTACAAAACGTGATTACTTTCTAAATCATTTCTTTAGTTTCTTTAGATTTAATACATAAATCTATACGCAGTCATTTACCAAATTATTTACAAAGTGATATTGTAAACATAATCGTTTGATCAGGTCTCTAAGTCTTCCTAGAAATATTAGGAAAAAAAAAATTGAAGACAATGTGAGATAAGATGTGAATAAGCAAGCCGTTACATCCCTAGTGTGTCAACACTTGCTTAGAACGAAGATTTGTATCACACACCGATAAATCCTCAACATGCGATACTCCTACATTGAAATTATAAATATTATTATTTTAAATATAATAAGTTTTTATATACAAAACGTATCTAAACTTGAAGAAAAGAATCTTCGAGATTGGAGAATATCCTAGGTGTAGATCCGGTTTGGCGGCAATGCATATGCCAAATTCCAGAGTGATTATATCATGTCTCCTATCTTATTACGTAACAGGAAGGGCCATTTTTGCTAAACGAATAACCTTTAAAGTAATATCGATATCAATTTCTTATATAATATTTATTGAATAACGTTTAAATTATTTATAACGTAAACATCTCAACCCTTTTCCAAACTGTCGGTAACTTTAAGATAATTTAAATATAAATTTTCATTCTGTTAACCAATTTATACTTCTCTAATCCACAAGTATTTATGACTGGTTACTGGGTTAAAGTATTTTTTCTATACATTTAATCTATCTTTAGTATACTAGCGTTTAACAAGCTTATCTAAAACTGATTTGAAAAATTTGGATAAATCCTTCCAAAAATCCAAGAACTTTTTTGTATAAAAAAAAATCATCGAAATCAAGATGTCAGATCACTGAGTGGCGTGGAATAAATGTGAAAGTCATTTGAAAATAGCAGAACTCGAGCGCCTTAAAAATTATTTAAGTGTGTCCTCCATTGCTTGATACATCTCATTAACTACTTTATTCTTATTACTTTGTGAATCACCTTCTCTGTTTCAACAATAGAGATCATACTCATTAGCAAAGAAACAAAAATCCTGATTTGTTTTCAGTTGGCGCATTCGTGCCATTATAGGTATTGTTAATTTTTACTTTGATTAAAAAAGAAAAAAGTTCAGAAAATTGCGGATTGGGTTGTAAATATCCGGTGCCGGGGGCGTTTCACTAAACTTTCAATTACTATAAAAAAAAATTCAAAAACGTATATTTTGTTGTAGCCAAGAATACAACAGTTTAAGGAAAGAAGAGGCCGTGTGCAGTCTCGGATTTTTCCGATTCGTATTTTTCCGTTAATAATTTTGTCAAATTCATTGATATTCTGTTTTATCCATTGTCCATCTTAGCGACAAATGCACTGTGAGAACTGGTTTTTTTATTTCAAATAAACAAAATGAAATATATTTTTGAAGACGATTTCTTAAGCATTCGTCATTTATGGGTAATACTTATGTGACATTAAAGGGTACCCAATCGTACATTGTTTCACCGATTTTTTTTTTCAAAATCAGAAGAAGAATCATTGAAGGTCATAGCTCATCTGACGAAATTTTGAGTCCCATTTCACCCACTTTATAATACTCAATTTTATTAATGGATATGCTAAATTAGGCCGATTTGGTTCTGCTGAATTCAATATTATTAATCAACTTATCTCTATTGAACAAATTCGTTATCCGAAACTTCATCTAGGAAAGTGCTTAACTTGAAATTCTCATATTATAATCCTGTTAGTCGTTTCCGACTAATTTCCCATTTATTAGATAGACGCTTCAAGTCTCCAATCGCATACGAAAGGTTAAATTAAACGACTTTAAGTAATTTGATCGTATGATATTGAACTTGCGTGTATTACTAATCCTTCGAGATTCTCCGATATCAACCCTTATAATTTAAAATCCCCTCGCTTATTATTCCATGGATAAAATTACTTGAATTCGACCTTGCTTCCAATACAGTTTCGATAAGTTCCTTACTTAGTGCTTACAGCTGTGGTTTCTTTACAAATTTTAATGGTTATTTGTTTGGGTAACAGTTACTATCGCAAACATCAAGTAGGCACAAAAAAATAAAATTTCCTTACAGTTGAGAAGTAATTGAATTATCTAGAACTTTTGTGAAGAATTGAAAAAAATCTCAGAGTTATCTATGATAAAAATGTTTCTAAAATAATCATATTTCCCAGATCACATGTGAATCTATAAGCGTACTTAAACAATTTCTAATATTTCGTGATTCCATCCCTCTCTCTCGGTTTCCCCCACTTCTACTATCTGTGGGGCTTGTGATATAACTGAAGAAATTCATAAATTGCTTTACCTTATATTTCCTAGGTAATATGATGTCTCTTATTTGTATGCCGAGTTGAAGTGGCTCTATCCTACTTTCCGATGGCAATATCTTATATATTCTCTCCTTAGTCTCTATAACCAAAAAACCTACCTTCATCCTTGATATTACCACTCCACATTCATCCAACCATTTACTTAATACTAGATTCCAACCGGTTGATTTATAAATACCCTCTCATACAACTTCAGCAAATCCTTCGCCATACGCCAACCCTCATCTTTTCTTCTCTTTAAACATCACCTATTCCTTCAGCTATTTACATAATCAAGCCATCCTATCAACATCTAAATCTTAAACCATTAATCAAATAGACTAGAAAATTTGTATTTTTTATTCTGTTCACTGAAAATGTCTGGAAGAAATTAAGTTTGACCATCAATTTATAGATAATTTCAAAAACAATTTTGCAATAATAATAATCGTGACATTTAAAAGTTGAGATTTTTACTATCTGTATCATAATTTTTTTATTTAATTTTATGAAGCTTTTGTTTGCTGCGAACTTTTATCTAAATTTTAGAAGAAAAAAAATATTATGTTTGATATTTAATGCTGCGATTAAAATAAAGATTCGGACTACTCCTGCCTACCATTCCGTAAAGTAATAAAAACATTTTCCAGCACTAAATACTGATATCGAAAAGACTGTCCCTCCTAGAGAGGGATTTGAGGAAGCACCTTTGGATTATTTACTGAATATCAGAAAGGAGAGCTAAAATTAGGTAAGGTTACTGCAACAACTCGAGTTTCGCTTACAATCAAATGATAATAATTACATTGTTTACTTTGACCATTGTGTACTAAAAACATTCTCACCCAATATGTGCTTCTTCTTCTGCTATGCTCATAAAAATCTTTAGCTGAAATTGTTTTCTACCAAACCAATACTTGAAACACCAAGGAAGTCGTCTCCGCTGTTCAGTAAATCGTCCTGAATCCAGTTGCAGAGCGCTAAAGCTACTTTTCTGGTAAGAGAGCTAGGAGGAACAGAGTTTAAAGTAAAAAAATGAATTCATATTATTCATGAGTACATGTTTTTCTCTTAAACCATAACTGTTATCAATCAAAAAAATACTTCTTCATTCATTACTACTGATACAAACAATACGCGAGAAAATTTGAAAGACCATTAATTTGTGCCGTTCTGTTTTTATGACAAAAAAAAAATACAAAAATAAACGACATATCAAAAAAACTGTTTTATTTTAAAAACAAGTTTTGAAAATTTCGCCGCCAAAGCACAAAAAGAGTAGCTAAAAGTTGTCAGCCAAAAAAAGAAGTAATATTTGAAAAAACTATCCCGCCAGCAAATGAGTCTAGGTGCTTCAAACCTTGGGTTGACACGGAACTCCTCAGCTGGGAAAATAGATGCTTAAATTAGGCAGGGTGTTTGTTAGTAACCAACTGTACCGATTGTGACTGTATATAGCAAATTAAATAGAGATTGTAGTATTTTGACTGCGTTAATAATATCAATGGTTACGTTGCCTATTGTGTACTAACAGGCACTCTGCCCAATTTAAGCTACCATTTTCCTCAGGTGAAGGTGTCACGTGTTAATCCGAGGTGGGGAGTTCCGTGGCTCCTTTCTGAGCAGGGCAGTATTTTCGAATCAATAATTTTTGTGCCTATTATTTACTTGGCATTTGGAGGGGACATTTTTACAACGGAATTGCGTTATATATAGATATAGGTATAGTTTAGCCCTGTGTTAAAGTCCAAAACAGAACCTTTTTAAACCGAATTAGGCACGGGTCAAACCTAAATAAATCCATCGACACCCGCCATGTTTACCAAGGGATACTCATTACAGTGGATTCGTCCTTAACCATGCCTTACTCTAAAACACTGCTAAATATCTTGGACAGGTTCTGCTATTTTTCATGAATTCAGTAGTGTTTATTAGTGCCTATTAATTTATACTTTAGTACTCTGTGGGAAATACTAAATTAAAATTAGCAAATAAATGTCAGCATTTCACCGGATATTTTGCCGTTGATGCTTGGTCATTACTTATTGTATGAATTGTTATTAACTTCCTTAATTAAGATACGGTTGAAAACTTACTTATTTATTGAAGAGGAGAAGCATAAATATCTAACGCGAGAGTACTCGTAGGGGTGAACTAATACTAATTTATAAAGATTTATAGAAAATATCAAATTTATTTAAATAATAAATTTTTTTCCTAAAATTGACTTTTTCACAACCACTCTTTTGTGTATAAGTGAACTATATTAAGCTTTTTTTAAAAATAACTAATATTTTTTCTCAAAAACACATTTACATCTTAGTGAATCCAATTTACTATCAACAAGAAAATAAAAGAACAATATAATATAAAATTATATGAAAGTATAGATCTAACATTACCCTCATGGAAAAATATATGTTTATAATCTGTTTATATTAATCAAGCGAGATATTTATATTAATTGTAGAAGACTTTCATAATTCTGTAAATGATCATAGTAATAATTAGCTTTTTTTTAAAGTTCCACTCCCAGGATTGTTGGCTAATCTTTAAGTACATTATGTACAGCTATTACTAAAGTAATTCTAAAAAACGATTCGATTAATACAGTACATAATTTATACTTAGCGTTGCTATTAGAAATAGAAAGAAGAAGAAGACAGCCGACATGGAAGATATATAAATACCTCGGCAAGATCGGGAAGGAGGCCAAAGATGCAAGCATGCAAGGTCTCGCCGCTAGACACGTCTAGTGATCCCAAGGCCTCCTAGTTTGCCGTCCTTGCCTTTATATTTATTTTTTCTTATTTACTTCATCGTCTTTATTTTTATTTTCATTGTTTATATGTGTGCATTTAAGATAGCTTTTTATATAAAGAAACGAACAGAAACCGGTCCGTATATTCGATACTAAGTTTTACTTTTTTTTTTTTGTGCACCTTCACGCAAAGCAATTTGAATGCATGTTTAAGTTTTATATTTTTCACTAGCAACCTCATTCTCTCAAGAAAGCCCTATTTTCTAAAACAGGAAATCTCAGAAGAGGATATCATGACACAAAAAAAATCTGAATGCAATCCCTCTCGGTCGACCCGCCCCACTAAAATCCCTATTTAGCGACGGTCCCATGTCAATTTTTTTAAAATTATTTATATAATGTAAGTACAAAATAATACAATAGGTAAGCATGTTTCATATACACTTGGAAATATTGGGAAGGAACCACCCATTGGTGGTACTTCAAACATTAATATAAATTAGAAGGTCCCGTGGCCATCTTCTTTTCAGACGCCTCGGAGGATTATCAGGGATTGTTAAGGATGAAATATTGAGAATTAATGGGTTAGGATGGTTAAGGAGTTCGGAATGAAAACACGCATATCTGTTTTGGGTTAAATCTGCAACGAATGGGATGTTAAGGTCTTTGTGAATGAGTTTATTTGTGACGTAATAAGGAGCATCAAGGATTTTACGTAGGATTTTGGATTGTAACGATTGGATGCGGGAAGAATTTGATGGTTTGGTGGAGCCCCAGAGCTCAATTCCATATGTCCAAATTGGTCTGATTACTGTAGTGTATACTAATTTTTTGTAGTGAATGGGAAGTTTAGAGCGTTTGTCAAGTAAGTGTTGTAGCAATCGGAATCTACGAGCAGTTTCTTTTCGTTTCAGTCTTGTGTGTGGATTCCAAGTAAGTCTCTCGTCAAGATGGAGTCCTAAGTATCGAATCTGTTTAACAGGCATTATCTATACCACTTTTGAAACATTTACTAAAAACGGGAAGAGAAGACTTAAGATTTAAAGATAGTTAGTTTTAGCAATATTTTAATAGTGGCTAAAATTTAGGTTTCCTGTTTGCTCTTTTTTTTTTTTTTTTTAAGGAATACTTGTCAGTTTGTCCATCATTTCTATATTCTTATGCATTTTGTGAGTTTTATAATTGATTAAGTACTTCTTTTTTCTCATAATGGTTAATAAAGCGCGACATTTAAAGTACTTTTTTCGAACATTTATTATTTTTTAAACGGGGACTAATTATTTTTCATATTTTCTTTTTTTCATACCATCTATCTTCTTTTTTTTTTTTGCTGTCGACAAAAATATAGTTTCATTTTCGTTCTATGGTCAATAAACTCATCAAAACCAGTTATTGGAACTCTATTTTGGTGTTTTGGTTCTAAAAGGGGCCAATGTCAAGTTTTTCAATTATCAAGTTATAACCTAAATTAACCTTTGAATCCCTAAAAAAAAATATTTTAGTTTTTTATTAGACATTGGCCTTTGTAGGATGAAGATTTACTAAATTGAAAACTTTTAGTATAAAAAAAAAAAACTTGAAAAACAAAAATTTTAATTCACCCTTTTTTAGGACCATGACATAAGAATTATTTATTTACAACTTATGTGATACAAATTAAGAATAATTGGTGAAGTAATATTATATTTATATGATTAACAACTGTTAAATTGGTTTATTACGGGAACTTTTTTTTTAATTTGATTGTTGTAAAGGATGAAAAAGAAACGACAGTAAATTAAGAGGACAAGTAACAATTTATTAATAATAAATAAATACATAAAAATCATTTTACTTAATTTTCAACTGAAAACATAATATGAACCAAAACGATCATGTACTCAGTGATTAATAAATTGAAGAATAGGAATAATAAAAATTAAACATCAATATATTGTTATAAATTAGACAATTTCAACGTATGTCAGAATCCAAGAGTATAAAATTTTTTTTAGAATAAAATGTTAAATGCGATAATAATAACTTACAATATATAATTATAGAAATACCAATAGCAACAAGGATCGATCCTGTATTCACTATTGACAGCTTCCTTCAAAATAAATAAAAATTTACAGGATAAAAAATATAAAAGTTTGTTATTAAAAATTTTTCTAATGTTCTGTCAACATTAGTTAGCCGAAGAAAAAAAACAACAATTAAATAACTCTTTCCAAATGTGAATTAACATGGAAATTGAGTATACAAATATATTGCATAAGAGTAAGAGTAACGTTCCTTCAATTAAATGTAAGTACCAATTAAAAAATAACAATAGGGACATCAAATTGAGGAAAAAATACATTTTCCTTTAAGTAATAATCAACTGGAAATTTCATAACTTTCATTTTCTTCCATGTGAATGTGGGAAAACACTAACGAAGAGACAAAAAAGATTCTCTTAAGATAAATTCCGATAGTGAGATTTATCAAAGGTTTAAATAGCTTCCCATGTTTGTTTGAATATTACGTAACTATCCACCCAACGAAAGTAAATTAATAAAATAAAGTTACGTGTAAATATTTTTATATCACGCTCTATTTGTATGGGGTGCTAAAACTATCAATTTTATTATATAGGGAGATGGTCAGGGTTGCGGTCAATAGTGAAACAAAAATAGTTTAACCACAAAATCGATAAAAACTGTATCTAGCATACATACAGCCATATATTAATCTTAATTAAGACTCATTAATTTTACACTATTTTTATTATCATCACCAAACATTTTCTCTTTATCACTTATATTACCTATCATTGCATTTACCTAAATTATTCATCTATGTTTTATTAACTTCACATTTACTTGGTTTTTTTTTTTTTTTTTGTATACATGTTTCTATTAGCTTCTTTCACTTATCATTATCATCACTATTCATTACCATCACATTCTTTCACTTATTTTCTATACTTTATTACTT
>NW_027113702.1:249495-251071 GCF_000696795.3 Halyomorpha halys | reverse complement strand
ATTTTTACGGTCAACTATACATACATATATACAATATCAATTTTATTATTGTTGCAATATGCATCTTCCAAATTTCAACAACTTTCAGTCATCAGAAAAAAGTTGTGATATTCCAATCAGCTCCAAACTCTGATACCTTATTAGAGAACACAGGCATACGTACAATAATAACATTTTATTAAGTACAAACAATTATAATCAAGAATGCTTTATTTTTATAATGCTTTATCTTTAGAATGTTTTATCTTTATTTTTTATAAATGACAAACTAAACGATTAGCAATAATCAAGACCTCAGTGAGTTAGCTTACATCAGTCTTGATGAGTTGTTAATGTGCGTTCATAATTTGTTAGACTTTATGGTATATCAATAATTTAAAACAAAACTTTAACTAAAATGGTAAATATAACATACCGATATATAATATAATATTAGTATTAAAAGTTTAGAATGTTTTAAATACTGATAATTTAGTTCTTTTGGTAAATGAAAATTCGTTTGCAAATTACAATATGTAATTACAATTGTAAATAAAACGCATTACTAAAAAATTTCAGTTATGTGATCCATAATATAACTACTGTTTCCATAATATAATGTTCGATGACAAAAAGTCATATTTATACATTCTCTTCTGTCTGACGAATATATAAGATACTTTGACTGAATTTCTCGAAGAATAGCATGGATGTATAGATACGTGGATATCGACCTGGATATCTGGGACCCTGTTGACTCAACCATGATCCGCTACTGCTGCTTTCAGCCCAGGACCGTTATATAAAGCTGATGTCAATAAATAGGTTTTGATAGAGCAGTATGAGTCGCATTTGTCGAGTGCTTTGCTTCAGTGCCGGATGACTGAGGACAATCAGGATCAGAACTCAAAACATCACGGTATCTGAGACAACTTCATCAAAATGATACTCTCACGGTATTAATAAACTTGATACTGAATTGTACGGATTTTCTGGATAGCTCATATATAACATTAAACATAACAGGTAACCTTAAAATACCAAAGATAGTAAAAGGTAAGACCCAACACGAATTACTTTCTTTTTCACAGTAATGCACTTATTAATTCACTTTTTTATTTCTGTTACAGAGGGATCAGAAAATAAAATGTACGGATTTGAAAATTTGGAGATATTAATTTTTTTGGTTCTAATATATGAATTTGATTCAATAAAAATTTAATGACATTTTATTGCTGTTTTAACTGGAAGCAACAGTCATTAACTATTGAGAACCTCAACAATTTCAAATAATAAAAATTAAACAAGGTCCAATATAGAAAGGAATGTTTGAAATACAATTCATAGCCAAAAATCCGCATTTCTTTTAAAATTTCTAATTCCACATTCCTATACTCATTTTCAGTCTTCAGTTTTTCTAAGAAATTAGACACAGATGAATTCAACGACGGAAGCCTAAGTTGTATTTGAATAATTTTATGGTTTCAGGCCAGGATATTGTAATATTTTTTTAAAATAATTTATTTATTGTTATTTACAACTGTATACATATATACACATCAAGTAAATTTGCTGTAAGTGATATTATGACATGATA
>NW_027113702.1:241580-249016 GCF_000696795.3 Halyomorpha halys | reverse complement strand
GGTTGGGAAGTTTATCAAGGATTGGTATCTGGTTCTGGCCAAATCGGCAACATATGGGACATTGAAGTCCTGATGGATGATATTGTAATATTAAAACAATATTATGTTTATTTGTGTTTGTCTCTTTTTCAGTAAATTATTTTTCTATAATTAAATTTCTAATAAGAATACAGTGCGCTTGATTGATATTTCAATTAATAACAAATTGAGTTTTTAAATTACGATAAAATATTATTCGTATTTGTTATTCCCTGGTCTCAGAATTAAAAAAAAAAAAAAACCTTTCGCACTAGCTATTTTAATTTATTATTTATTTAAATATTTCATAACTTTTTGTTTTATTCCTAACGTCAGTTTTCCATATCATTTCATTATATTTGCTTGTCAGCTCTCCTAAATTTATACACTGGAGACCTACAAAGGTTAATTATGACACAGTTTATTTAAACCCAGCCATGTAACTGTAACTGTATTTCCAAACGGTTAATGACAGTACAACTGTCGTAGGAATTTACATACTAATAATAAAATAATTTGTACTCTGACTAAAGGAGTTGATAATGGTATAGTACACACAAGCGATTGTAAAATTATGCAATTGTACCCTATCAATTCCATTTATATCTTTGAATTATTTTTACACACGACCGTGCCCCAATGCATGAGGTTATAACCTCTGTTAGAAAAGGACAGAATTTAGAATTGCTAATATTTAAACTTTATACAGTCACTTCTTTAATTACCACTCGGATTGCTTGTATATGAATAAAATATGCAATTCACAAACGGAGTGCTATTGGATTCTTTGTTAGCGGAGGGTTAATTAGAATTAAATGTATAATCGATTTACTAAACAATATATCCGGATTAATTAAGAAATGTTTATTATTTATTATTATAATATTGTGCAATTTCAGTCCATTATTTTTATAGTGATTCATGAATTAGTATTATTTTCAGCCCAATCTCGGCAAATTGACGATGAAAAAAAGATCTGTCAGTAAAAAAAATATTGTTTTGAAATATTTTAATCTGTTTAAGATGAAATAATATTGTTTAGACGTTAAAAGTATTTATTCTGGATTTTCTCTTTTAGGAAGTCTGGTAAGTCAATTCATAATTTTTTTTTTGAGGTTAATAAACTTCTATTTGAATGTAAGTTTATTTTAATTTAAATTATCATTTTGTAGCACACGTTTCGGGACCACTGACCCATATTCATGTACTTTAAACCTCATAATTATTCAAAATTTGAATTTCACAAAGGAAATCATGTCACATTTTTACACTATTCTCACTTTTCTGCCATTACATATTGGTGCATTCTTCACTTCACTTTAGCACAACCATTACTCTATATTTCTTGCTACCTCTTTGGACCTTATCTCATGTCCAGTGTGCTATTTGGTTACCTCCCTGTTTAAAAAAAAAAAAAAAACACTGACAGAATATGATCATATAAACATCAGAACCGGTCTATACAACAATACTAAGTTACTTAATAAGCTGTCCAATATGAAAGACAAAGTTGATAAGATGGTAAAATTAAATGCAATTTATAAGATAGATTGAAAAAATTGTTAAAAAGTATACATTGGTGAAAAATCTAAAAAACAGGAAACTAGAATCAGGCAACATACAACCAATTGTAGAAACGTTAAAAATATAAATCGCACAGCTCTGGCCTACCACAGCAAAAATTGAACCGTGAATTCAACTTTGAAAACCCCAAAATAATAGATACAGCACAAAATACAAAAAGCAGAAGATTTCTGGAAGCTATACATACAACAAAAACACTTAAATACACATTACGCCGACATTATAAATAGACTCAAAATATAAACATAAAAAACAGAAGAAATGAACGGGTTTAGAAAAAAAATCACTAAGTTTAATGTAAAATACAAAGCAGGACTTTAAAAAAACAGGGAGGTAACCCTGAACAGCACACTGGACATGATATAAGGTCCAAAGAGGTAGCAAGAAATATAGAGTAATGGCTGTGCTAAACAGAAGTGAAGAATGCACCAATAAGTAATGGCAGAAAAGTGAGTATAGTGTAAAGATGTGACATGATTTCCTTTGTGAAATTCAAATTTTGAATAATTATGAGGTTTAAAGTACATTAATATGGGTCAGTGGTCCCGAAACGTTGTGCTACAAAATGATAATTTAAATTAAAATAAATTACATTCAAATGGAAGTTTATTAGCCTCAAATTTTTTTTTTATGAATTAAAAGTATTTATTTAGTTAACCATGCTTTATTAAATGTACTGTAGGTAATAATAGTAAGTGAAACAGACATTATTTATTTGATACTAATTAAACCAGAACATCTATAAAATTTATTTCCATGAGTAAAGAGATATAGCTATTGATTTTAAATTGTATTTATTTATTTTATAAAATGTTTTAGCAAAGCATTTGTGATTTAAGTTTTTTCTCATTTGTTGGTGCGATTAGATTATTATCCTATTCTTTCAACTCATCCTTTATCAACATATCTGCTTGCACCTTTTGTTCATTCGTGAAATAAAAAAAAATTAGTAAAAACTCTCCGTCTTCTTAAAATTTTTCATGCTAAAAAAAAGTCGATGACGAATACAATACATTAATATCCCCCAGTTAAGATACAAGAGTTCCAAAAGACGAAGTCTTGGGACTTAATATTTTTCAGAAAAAGAAAAATCCCAGAGATTTATTTTTTAGAATTGCCTCGTTTATATTGGATGTAATGTGCATCCCAGATAAAAAAAAATACAATTGAAGATAAAGTACTACTGAAAAGTTATTGAGCTGAAAGTTCCGGAGAAACCGCCGCAGAAATTTTTATTTTAGTACGGTTCAGTTGCAAGAGCCTTTTATAATAGGCTTTTTACCGTAAAAAAAAAAATCACTCCTCACAACAGGAAGAAATTGCAAAGGAAAACAAAAACAAAAATTTCAATGCCGACCATAACGGGAACACAGAGAATTGGATTAAATGAACTCATTGATAAAGTTTAATTTATAAGTGCATCTCATGAATATTTCAGGCAATGATTGCGATCGATAAAAACATCAAAGGAATAATTGTTCTGATAAAGAAAACCGTAAAATATGCCCGTCTCTTGCAGCAGCTGGCAATGTACAAAACCTCATTAACGGTGCATTAGCAAGATCATGTAACAGTAATTTACGACATGAATTTTATTTATTTTTTTTATAATGTCGACTTGATATTCATTATAATGAAGTATTTCCGTAAATGTATAGCTGAAGCAACGGCATTTTCTATGTCATCTTTGAATGAAATTCATACTTTAAAAATTATATTTTTAATTACTTTAGGCGAAACAAGAATTTGGTCAATTATTATTCCAATTAATGTCTTTAATTTTTAATTTGTCAACGTAGTGATAATAACATTCATTCATTCTTCAATGGGAATGTTTTTATTTAAATCACTATTTTTTAATAAATTAATCATCAATGAACCGTTGTATTTCCTAATATACCTTTCATTATCTTTATATTATAATGAAACTTACAACTTACAATCCAGGAAACCTCTATGCATCATATGAAAGCAATAGGTAGACCATTTAGGAAGCGAAACTTTGTAGAAAATTTAATCCAATGCCACCTTCAAATTGCTCATATAAATATTCCATGGGTTTCCTTTTAGGTTGCTTAGCTTGTTATAAGTGAATGTTTTGTAGGATCATCCAATAAATCCTATTTTTCCTATATAAATCCATATTTTTTACAGTAAATGAAGATTTCTCAAGTTTTGTCACCATTTTCTTAATCCCACATTCAAGGTACAATCTTAGTGATTTTAACAAAGTTACAGCAATTTAACTAGTTTAGTAAATTTGCCAGAATAGTTTAATTTTGTTTAAAAAAAAAAGTTTGTAATGTCGAAACAATAGATACCTACAATTAAATTTCTGAAGAATTTTATTCCTTTTTAAAATAAAATTTATTATTTGTTCATAGTTGTTTTTTTTTTTTGTTTTTATTAAAATTTCTCTGAAAGTATGAAGACAGTAATAACGATACGGTAATTTGAAAAGAAAATTAAATAAAATTCTAAATTTAATCCCAAATTTCAATAATTTCTGACTGTTGAAAGTTTGAGTGTAATATTACAAAACCTAGGTTCGAATAGGAATAAGCCAGCATTATACAATTATTTCACGTCATTTTCTAATCATAACTTGTTCAATTCTTAAAGAAATAAACTGAAATCTAAAATTTATGAACATACAATAAAAATCTATTGAGTTTTCAGTAGTAATCCACGTTAATAAAGATAAATATTGCAAACTTTGACATTATGTGTTTATATTCTATTACTGGCTGATTAATAGTGAATATTAATCCAGTACAACCAATCGTACGTAAGGCCTTTAGCGAAATGAAATAATACACTCAAACTACAAATCCAGGAGATTACATAATTTTACAGCCGTTGTAGAATTTCATTCAAATTTATTTTCACAGCTTGTTATAACATCCACTTTTAAAAATATAAAATAAATAAAATTGATGGACAGACAATAAATAACACTCTAAACGAATAACACTGTGTTTTCAGTAGCATTTTTTGGGGGGAAAAAATAGTTACTAGATAGAAAATCCAGTATCAAAATAGATATTAGTATAGTAGGTATCTAATTTTTTTTTTACCTCCCAAAATCAATATCTCATCAAAGTTTAACTGAATTAGCAAAGTGTGTATTGTTAAAGGCAGAGTTGGGCAAAAGTTAGCTATAACTAACAACTAAAAACTAAAACTAAATTAACTGTAGTTGTTTTGGAAACTAGAACTAACCGGTTAGTTGTTAGCTGTTTGCTTATAGCTAACTCTAAGAACTAACCGGTTAGTTGTTATCTGTTTGCTCATAACTAGTTCCTAGAACTAAATTAGCTATTATCTTAAATAAGCAACTATTTTCTGAGTTATGAAGCGCTAGTTGTAGCTAAAAATAATTATTAGTTAAATAATATGGAAATAACAAAGTACGGACTTCCTTTTAACTATTCTTATTTCTAACATATTACCATGATAATGTTTTCTCTGATTCATCAATTAGTTTAAGCTAAAATAGAATATGTTAATATGTTTTCAGAGGTGCTGAGAATGATAATAGAATCGATATTATGATCACGCGCTTGCGTATCGATTTATTTTAACTTTTCGGATTTATAGCATGTTAGGATCTCTTAATAAGTTTACTGGAATGCTGAAAATTAAATCGATTTTATAATTGCAGGCTTGTGAATGGATTTATTTTAACTTTTCGGATTTATAGCATATTAGGATCTCCTAATGAGTTTACTGGAATGCTGAAAATGAAATCGATTTTATGATAGCGAGCCTCCAAATCGATTTATTTCTGCTTTTCGAAAATATTAATAATTATGTTATTTTATTTTATTCTGGTTTATAGTTTAGAGGAATTAATTCTCATAACTATTTAGCGATTAGCTTGTTACTTTAGCTGGCTAAATATTTGCAAGCTAATGAATGCCCAACCCTGGCTGGGGTCGTTGAAAGTTATAAGTTCGACAACTTTTCATTCTTTTTATGCTGCTTTTTTTTTTTTTTTTCAATTCTTGAAAATTCATTGTTAGAGATTCTACCGAGAATTCTGAAATTTATATTTCTAGAAATTAAATAACAAGGAAAATTATTAATTAGAGAAACTATATCCCGACAAGTATTAACTTCTGAAACACCCTTTATAGTTAATGTGCCCTATAGTTATTATTGTAGGGCTCCTTAGGCAAAAAAAAAAATCATAGTAATTAAAAATGCCTCTCATCAGCCCTATGGTTGGATTTATTGTACCTTCATTATCTTGCTGTCTCATTAAGCATACTCCAGCCTACGCCAATTTGTTTTTCATTCCAATTTTCACTTTCCACTTTATTCATTTCATCCCGAGTGCCTCGATATTCACTTTTCGACCTTTGAAACAAATATTTACCACGCGGACAT
The DNA here is from genome assembly GCF_000696795.3 of Halyomorpha halys. Taxonomy (NCBI): domain Eukaryota; kingdom Metazoa; phylum Arthropoda; class Insecta; order Hemiptera; family Pentatomidae; genus Halyomorpha; species Halyomorpha halys. Next base: position 243,022 of record NW_027113702.1, on the reverse strand, counting down.
TATTAGAAAAAAAAATTATTATTAAATAAATTAATTTATTCATCGACAAATTTATAAAAAAAAAAATTCTCGTAAATCATAATGAGAGGCCTCAATTATTGTTAATGATCATAAATTATAATGAAATCCCGTTTTAAATAAATTAAATGATATTTTCAAAGTTTTTATAATAAAATTGGTCGTAATTTGCTGTATATTTGTGTCTAATGATATAGGAAGTTCGAAATAATCGTTTGATAACTTAGGCCTATCATAAAATACCAAATAATATAAGAAAGAGTCCCCCCCCCCGGAAATATTTGTAGGTTAGTGTACTAGTAATAATTGTAGCAAATAAAATCAAACCTAATAGCGTCTCTTGCCCGTAAATTGGATTGTCTTTTTTGTGTGTTATGATCCCTGTTGTGAGATTATGACATGTCATTCATCGACCAGCCTACTCTACTAACAGCTATAATTGTCTGTTTGAGAACTCAGATAAGTAAGGCTGCCATGGAAAGCTGGAGTAAAGGGTTCACTATAGCATAATTTCCAAAAAAAAAAACTCATTAAAGAAAAAAGTTTTTAGTAACTTTTTCTACAAAAAAAACATTTTTACGAGTATGACTTATCGCTCAGCATAAAAATTCAATACACTATAAAATTAAAATTTATATTTTAAATAATGCCAGTAGTAGATATTTCAATTATATACAAAGGAAATTTAAATTTTTCAAGTAATAAATTTTGGATAAGGGGTTCCATATTACCAACATCACCATTTTTGAATAATATTGTTAATACGTGTCTGAATAAGAAAAAAAAATGGCATTCTATGGACACAATAAGAAGACAATTCCTAACAACCACGCAGTACAAAACCATGGGTACCTGCACTTTCTAGATTACAGTACTGAAATTAACTAGGTAATAATATATAGACTTAAAATTTAGTGGGACACAAATATCTAGGGAGCTGAACAATCTTAACGAAATATCAAGTATTACCTTCTACTTTCTATTTAAAACACACTTAGATTATAATTTAATTTATTTATAGCACTAGCTGGAGTTTTTAGCCGCTGGAAATTAACCCTATTTGTCAATAAGAAGAGATACAGTATTATTGGAGGCTCGCATAATTATAGCTCACCCCAATTAGGTATGAAGAGGCATTTACCATTCATTAACGGTATTAAGTCAGGAAAACCTCTCCATTTTTTTTCAGGGTAATATTTTTATTTTTTTATCAAATACAAAAAAAAGTGTTGGTGAGTTAATTAAAAATGCACGCGCTGTTCTGTTTATCAATATCATAAATATACAGTACCCTTTTTCCTTTCCGAGTAAATGCTTTATAATATCCGCAAATGAGAGGCGCGTGTCTCACCTTTATAAAAATTAATAAAATACTCTCGGTCGATGACTGCCATCGTCAGTCTATATATTTTTACACATATATA
>NW_027113702.1:240082-240947 GCF_000696795.3 Halyomorpha halys | reverse complement strand
GCTCAACTCCATATGTCCAGATTGGCCTTATTACAGTCATGTAGATCAGTCTTTTGTAATGTGTTAGAAGTTTAGACCATTTGTCTAGTAAGTGCTGTAATAGTCGAAATCGACGTAAAGTTTCCTGTCTTTTCAGTCTTGTGTGAGGATTCTAGGTTAATCGTTTGTCCAAATGTAGTCCAAGGTAGCGGATCCGTTCGACAGGGGTAAGAGTAACATAATTAAATGAAACTGTTGGGCAGTCAGTAGGTTTACGACGAAGGGTAAAGGTGATTTGACGGAATTTGTTGGAATTTATCTTAATCCTCCAATTACGACGCTATTCTTCGAGGGCTGTGGATTTGGGCTATGGGATTGGATATTTTGGGATACAATTAATGGGTTATTATTAACAGCGAGCACACATGAGTCATCGGCATACGTGGTGAAGATAGTGTTAGGATTGGTTGGAATGTCAGCTGTATCGACGGTGTAGTGGATGGGACCAAGGATGCTACCTTGAGGGACACCAGCGAACTTACAATAGAGGGATGAATAGGAACCACTGTGGTTTACATGGAATAATCTATTAGTTAGAAAGGAACAAATGATGAGAAAGTATGTAGGAGGTAGGAATATACGGAGTTTGTAAAGCAGTCCTGGGTGCCAGACTCAATCAAAAGCCTGTTCTACATCGAAAAAGACTCCCGCGTAGTACATTCCGCGCTCCAAAGAAGACGAGACTATGTCAACTACACGATGACATTGCTGGATAGTAGAGTGGGATGTTCGGAATCCAAACTGGCGATTAGACGGAAATTAAAGCAGAGGCTTAATAGTTATATTTTAATGATTATTCATAAACGTCTGAAAAGAAAGATTACAT
>NW_027113702.1:239483-240032 GCF_000696795.3 Halyomorpha halys | reverse complement strand
TAATTATTATAATTTATATTCATTTTGTAATTTTGGTATGAATGTGATCATTTAATATTATTACTTATTGCCAGTGTGTGGCAGATGTTAGTGCTTATGAATTATTAATTTTAATTTTTTTAAAATAATGGTCACTATTTTAATGTGCCTCTCTTGTGCTTCTTTGCTCAACAGATATAACATCAATGCTGCAACAACTAAATTAATTATGCTTCTATTCCAAAAAATACTTATGGATACAGACGTGTTGTATAATTAATATGAACTTATAAATTAACTGCCGCTTTCCCGACAATAATTTTTAAACTTATATTGTTCTACAACAAACAGCAAACTCTTATACCATTTAAAATTGACATTGAAGTACAAACAATAATGATAGTTTGGGGAAGCTCTTAGCCAGCAAATCAAATTCAAAGTTTTTAATTTTTGTATAAAAACGGTTTTTAGACAGATTTTTTTTTAAATATTTATTTATTGCTATTTACAACTGTACATTATAATACATTTAGTAAATTTGATCTAAGTTAAATTGGAGTGTTACAGGCG
>NW_027113702.1:232867-238291 GCF_000696795.3 Halyomorpha halys | reverse complement strand
TTTAATGATTATTCATAAACGTCTGAAAAGAAAGATTACATAAAAGGCATCAGGAAATCATACATTCACTAAACATTTAATTCCACTGATCTACTTACTCATCTTCCTTTAAGGATTATAAATTCACTTTCTTAATTATTAAACAATCGCTTACGAGTTTGTTAATAATATTTTTTGAAATTTCAATTGTAAGGGTAAATGTGACTAGAGATTCTATAATTTTTATCATTATTTTTTTTAATTATTAATTTTTTCATGCACATAGTTTGATTATGTTCTTATATATTTTAAGAGAGAATTTATGTACTTGTATGTGCTTTTTTTCATTTTTTTATTAATTTTTCATTATTATTTTATTTTATTTTAGTAAGAATGTGATCATTCATCACTATTACCTATTGCCCACAACGGTGTGGTAGATTGTAATATCTATCAATAAATAAAGATTTAAATATTCAAAAAAAATATATATTTATTTATGTCTAACTAAGCACTACTGAATGTTCCTAGATAAAGACATATGTATTTCTTTGTAATTAAGTTATTCTCAGTGCTAAAAATTCCCACGAGCAAAAGCTATTATATGTTTCGTTTCATGTCTGCTCAATCATAAAACAGTTTGTAATCGAATCCAGAATATTTAGTTCAAAGCACAAAGACATATCCATTGGTTTCTTAGAATAAACCAAATTATATTATTTAAAAATTTAGTCATATTTAGGCTGTTGAAGTAAGATTTTGTTCTGCACATGAGATTTAATTTATTGATGCTGGATAATAAGAAAACATATACTGTTGGGAAATAATGAAACAATTAGAATTTATTCAGAATGTGGCAATACAAGCTTTGTTTTGAAATATTTAGGTATATGCTTAATCCATTTTCTTTCTTCTTTTTTTTTATCAATACTACTCATGATATGTTACTAAATATTTCATTTCATCTGAAACTCTGAGGATATTGCGATCCTCAAAGGAAAAGGAACTGGATTTTCTATTGTCAAAAACTGAATAAGGAAAAACGAAAATCCATGTATTTGGATCTTCTGGTTGACTGCTTTCTTTAGTCTGATTGATCCTGAATCGTGTTGGGAATATTAAATACTCTTCGGCCCAGTGCTTCTTACTGAGAAAAATTCCACATAATGCTTTGTTACGGAGCTAGATATAATATTTAAAGTTACAAAGAATTTCAAATATGTTTCTTTGAAGGCAAATACATCCTTCATCTTACACCCTAAGCAATATACTTTTGAAAAAAATATATCGATCCATATCTGAAAATAACCATAATTAAATATTTCCAATCAATTTTTAAAAAATTTTATTGATTTTTACAAATATATTAAAAATATATACAACTAGAAAACTTAATGTTTTTTATACAAGGCATGATGCAATACATGGAGAATATTCCTATTGACAGAACTCCAGTAACATTTCTAGAGGAGATCTTCTTTTCAGACGACTAAGAGGATTATCAAGTAACAAAGGAGAAGCCTGGTTAGAAACAAGTGGATTTTAGTGATCGAGAAGTTTATCATGGAAGGATTGGTATCTGGCTCTGATCAAATCGGTAACATATAGTAAATTGTGGTTCTGATGGATGACTTAATTTGTGACTAAGTAAGGAACATTAAGGAATTTATGAAGGATTTTGGATTGTAAAAATTGGATACGAGAGGTGGTTTAATGGAGCCTCAAAACTCCCTAGGTCCAGACAGGTGTTATTATAGTCATATATATGGGTCTTGAAATTTTAGCTCGTTTTAGTAAGTGTTGTAATAGTCGGAAAGGACGAGCAGTTTTCCTTCTTTTAAGTCCTGTATGTTTGTCCAGATGTAGTTCTAAGTAACGGCTCAGTTCGACAGGAATAAGTGAGGTATTATTAAAAGATACTGTGGGACAGGAAGCCACGGATTTATGTCGACGGGTGAATATAATTTAGTAGGATATATTTGAAACCATTCTTAAAGACAATTTTCAATTTTAATTTTTAGTCCTCTATAGTCTTCGAGTAGTATTGTGATCGAGAAGTTTATCGTGGAAGGATTGGTATCTGGTTCTGACCAAGGTTTAGTGATACCCCAAAGCTCAATTCCAGTTAGGTCCAGATAGGTCTTGTTATAATCATATTTCAATTGCTTCAAGCTTTAAAGTTCTCTCAAAAATCATCTCTGGATAGTGATGATTGCTTAAACTGTGATACTGAGTATTCAAAGAAAAAAATATATCACCGTCATTCTAGAATCATTCATTTTGTACCATCGTTTAGTGCGATACCTATATAATTTTGTTCAGTTTAGTGAATTGTCTCCAGATATCATTACAATGAAGCGTTACTGTCAGGATTTGTAAAAAAAATATGTTCTAGAATTACGACGTATCGCAGCTTCAGGGACAAGTATTTAGAAGTTTTTGGTTTTAAGATATGTTTTTATAAATAAATTTAGTAATCATTGCATAGCTAATAATATCTTATAAGTGTCTTGTTATTGTTCAGTATCAGGAAAAATCGTGGTAGAAATTTCTTTCCTAAAGTTTCTAGAAGAAAATAAATTTCTAAGAAAAAATGTTAGACACTTATTTAAACCGATGCAAACTGAAGCCGTAAGTCGCCAGAGAACGAACAAAATGTTTAACAGTTTTTGAAGCTTTGCGTTTTAGAACATGGAAAAAAAATATAGAAACAAATTCCAAAATTTTAGAATCTACTTTCCTTTATCAATCTGTCATCATTATTTGATTTTCTCAATCGGCCAATGAGACTAAAATAATTTTCAATATGATAAACCCCAAATTAAGAAGTATCTCTATTATGATGGCGAATTATTTCGACAAATTGAATCCTTGAACGCCTTATAGATTAATGACGTAAATTCGCCTTAAACAAGCTAAATAAAGTATCTAAAAGGAAATCGCATGTAAATTTATATCAGCAATAATCTATATCCGGCATCAGTTGTAATAAAGTAGGTAAGCTTTGCACTTACATAAGGCAGTTACGTGTGTTGGAGGGGAATGGTCGCTAAAAGAAGCAATTCGGTACAAAATAGCAACATAATTCCAGTGGTCGTGGATGGAACTGCTTATGTAAGACCCGGGATTTACTTACAGCATCCTGCCTTACATAACTCCTGAAAGATCTCATCTAGGCAAGCCCGCGTTACGGCTCTGTCAAACTGTAGCTTTGATCCGATTTGAAGGCGTAATTTATCTTAGAAGTAATAATTTCTGTATCCATTCTTTTTAAACATTATAATACATAAATATTATTTTACAACAGTTATATTCTTATCATTGTCGGAGAAGTTTAATCAATTTGTTCATATATATTTTTTTTTAAATTTTACCGTACTGAAACTTACCGAATCATATAAATAATGTACCATAGATATTCCAAAATTTATGCAATTAAACCCATGTTTTATACCTGAATTGAGTTCTCATTTAATGCTGGTAACTCTTGAAGATTAGACAATACGATAACTGCAATGATGCGACGTTTCTCAACTTTCTTTATTTATTTTTTGTCAGGGTTTTTCGTTATTGAGATACAACTACAACCCTTCTTTTGAGATACTGTTATGAAGTTCCAAAATAGGATTTCTCGCAGTTCTCTTCGCTGGGAATTTTAGATTAGATTATGAGCTCTATTTTGTCTTTGTTTTTCTATTTATGACCGTTTTTATTGGATAATCGTTTTTGTTTTTTAGTAATTTGTAAACTAGTTTAAAGAGGTACCTATTTGCTAACAGAAGGTTTACCAACTACCACTTTATTTTCTTCTATTTCGGTTTATTAAATTTTTATGGAAATCGATTTTTAATCTTTTTGTACATTGGCAAGTGTAGTGAAAATATCTCCCAGAGTGATTCTTCTTAAGTGAAGAAATTATTAATATAGAAAAATATAAAAATCACACTATCAACAAAAAACTAGATGTACAAAACTTAAATTCATGTTACTCCAACATTTTGAGACATAATTATTTACATAAGACATAATTAACAAGACGAAAAAAAACAAAACAGAAATAACTGTCTACCTGTCAGAACGAATGGTTACGTTTTGGAAAAACGAAAACTAACCTTCCTATATTTCACATTTATTCAGTTCAGGCCTTAGCCTTGAGTTGGCTGTATCACAGCAATGAATAATACTCTGTAATACACAAATGTAAGTAATGTTTTTACTAAGTTATCTTTTAATTATAATTGTCATTAATCTTAAATTATACTAACTATAAATAAAAAAATGTGGTTTGTTAGATTACACCATCTCAATTAAGTCAGAGAATTGCACCGTACCAATTAAAATTTGATTTTATTTGTTATGAATATACTGGTAAATGTTCATTTATAATTGCATTAAATTACGTTCTCTTCGTCATATCTAAGTTCCATTTGAAAAGTTTGTTTTTACTTATGGTTTATTTGCCACAAAATTTATTGAAATTTATAAAAAAAAAGTGTAATCATCAAAAACTTCTGACCGATAGTATGCGTATAATCAGCGAATAGTTGAAACTCTTTGATCGCTGATCACATACTTCGACGAAAGGTTCTAAACTGGAGTATCTAGGTAAGCAGCCGGAAAAACCAAGTTATTTCCAACTATTTAAACTTATAATAGAAAAATTATTAATTTATAACAAGAAGCTCTCCGGTTTGGTTGTAAGATTTACAGGGCATTCTAGATCTTACAGCCTGAAATACTCCATAAATTACTCGATATTCCTTATCATACCTCAAATAAAGTTATCCAAAATTTGAAAATTATTTATCCATTATAATTTCCACAACTTCTCAAATACACTTCTTTTTAACCTCGATTTCTAATTGATTTCCAGTAATCCAAGAAAATTGAAAAGAAGATTGTCTTGGAGCCTATTATTATATTGATAGTATACATAAATTTACAGATAATTTAGAAAAATAGTTACTGTTTTACGACAGATATCTAAAATTCTATTTTTTTAATTCCTATATCAAAATAATGCACCTATAACTTTATACACCCAGTAGCTAATCTAAATGACTTTAGTTATTTTCTCCTTTGTCGATATATAAATCGAAGTAATTTGTAAAACATTCATTTATGGAAATTTAAGTTACCTGTAAATTATAATGTTGTTCTTATCCTTGGCTTTATTTTTTTAAATTATGATTATGTTTTATTTTATTTATTGTTAAGTGGAAAAGGTCTATTTCCGTTTTAAATCCCTAAACATATAGTACAAGAGCCCAAGAGGAGAAAAAAACAGTTATTTCACCCCAATTTTTGATTACTTAATTGAAAACTAGGTATAATTACTAGTAAAAATTGATAAGTCTGCCAAGTATAGATAGGGGGAATAAAAAATGGCGACTGTTTCAAAACTTTTTTATTTATTTATTGATATTTACAACTGTATAAAAAAAA
>NW_027113702.1:220152-232647 GCF_000696795.3 Halyomorpha halys | reverse complement strand
TATGGATGGTTTTATTAGTAACAAAATAAGGAGCATTGAGGATTTTACGAAGGATTTTGGATTGTAAAGATTGGATACGAGAGGAATTCGAAGGTTTGTTTCAAAACGTTAAAATAATTAATTGTTTATTCGGAGCTCTACTACTTATAACAATAAAAAATCTAAGAGAGCATCATTTAAAGTAGAGTAGATTTGCTAAAATGTAAGCCTTAATAGAGCTATTTAGGTTCAATAGTTCTCGAGATATAGCTTTTTAAAAATCAACATTTCATAAAAATGTTATGCAGAATGTACTGAAAGATCAATAGTTAGTGAATTTATTTTGAGAAACCTATACTTCAGGAATTATGTGACGTACAGATATCTATTAGCTCTCAAATTAAAGCTAGTTTAATGAGCTATAATGTAGTTAATGATATTTATTTTCGGAGTAGTTTTCAGGAAATTTGCTAAAATAAATTAATTTTTAATTGATCGGACAAATTTTCATTTGTCAAATTTATGTTCACATGCGAATATCATAAAAACTACTACACCTACGAAGATAAGTGACATAAACTATTTTATAGTAGGTTAATTTTTTTTTATTTTGAGTGTTGGCAGACTTATGTGCATCTTTTAGATATATTTTGAGATATATTTTTCCAAACATCCAACATTTTATACAACCAAATAGAAATTAACATTTTGTGAGTTTATTTCGTCAAATATCATAAAAACTACTACTCCTACAAAGATAAACATTACTAACTAATTTATAGTAAATTTAACTAGCTTTAATTTCAGTGCAGGCGGACATCTGTACGTCCAATGGTTTCTGAAATAAAGTTTTTCATAAATCAAACTCATTTCCACTATAAATAAATTTATTTTAGCAAATATCATGAAAACTACTATTCCTACGATGGTGAAGGCCGTAAACTACTTTATAGTACTTTAAACTAGCTTTAATTTGATTGCTAATAAACATTAGTATGTCACATAGTTCCTGAGATATAAACTTCAAAATAAATTGAGTAACTACTGATATTTCAGTACATTTTTATGAAATGTTGCTTTTTAAAAGGCTATATCACGAGAACTAATAGCTCTGTTGGGGCTAATATTTCAGCAAATTTACTCTTCTTTAAATAATGTTCTTTTAGATTTTCTAGTGTTGTTGATAGTTTTTAAGATATAGAGCTCCGAATGAAAAATTAATGTTTTTTTAAGGTTTTGAAACAGCCGCCATTTTTTATTCCCCCTACCTATACTTGGCAGACTCATCAATTTTGACTAGTAATTATACATAGTTTTCGTTAAAGTATTTAAAATTTGGAGTGAGATAACTGCCTTTTTTTCTTCCCGCCTCTTGTACTAATATGATACAGATATTTCAACGTTTTTTTGATTTGAAAATGAAAGACAATATGAATAATTATAATATATTAAAAGTATAAATGGATTAGTAGGAGGTTTTACATCATTACTAAATTTTGTAGAAATGGGTTTTCTGCTTTTTGTAATTTATACCCTCACACTATATTCAAAATATTATGACTTATTATGATTATGACCCTTTTCGCTATTAAAATTTAAGCACCCTAAAAGTTTACCGGTTTTACTGCCCTCTCCTTGCCATTAAATAAACTAAGATACGGCCACTAATAATATACCATAATGTTTTTCTCCAAAGTTTCCGACGGTCTTAAAGCACAAAATTCTTAAGATTTACATTCTCTCTTTGAGTAGTTGTCAAGTTACATAGCCCCTTAGCGCCAACGTTATCTTTATACTGAGGTAAACGGAACGTATTTCTCGAGTTACACCCTAGTAAAAATATTTCTGCTGAATCACCATCTCCTTCATTTAATATAACTTGAGAATTATTTACACATTTAACTCCCAAATGTGATACATTCAAAAAATTCTTTTTTTTTCTTTTTTAAAGTCTTTGGCTTGACCACAGACAAAAATAATGACATAAGACCCAGTCAAAAGAATAAATTAAGCCTTGAAGAAAGCATCATGATTACTTTTTTTATTTGAAAAGTATTAATTTCTTAAATATTAATATTTACAATAACAATTAAGGCGTTTTGTGATATACCCTTTTACAATCTATTATTATTTGCTACTTATTACTTATGTTAACTATGTTTTATATTTTTGTAGAAAATAGACCTGTAAAAAAAAATAATCCTGTATTGTTGTGTTATACGCTCGATCAGAGCGAGTTGATTTTTAGAGATCTTTATTGTGGGGAGGCAAACTTTATAGTGATGTGCAGGGGTTTGGCAACCCTTCCACCACTAGCTTCAGTACCTGCCACTTATTTCGTACAATAGTTCTGTTCCACACTTCGAAACATGCGGGGAATAACATGCTAAGACCAGAACTAATAGACTGACCTCAAGGCTGTACCAGAAGGAGAGAGAAAGAAGTCGAAAAGTCCAGCACAGGCTTAGCTGATAAATAATTAATAAAAGAATAAAAAAAAAAAAATGGTGATCTTTGGGAGCAGTGGCATGCGCGAACCCCAGCGCACTAACCCACTGCTCCCGCACCCCGTATAACCAGAAATGGCAAGGGAGGGAGATAAAAAAAAAAAAAAAAAGCGTTGAGACTTGATTCATTATTAACTATTTTAAGTATTAGTTCAGACCCACTTGTTGCAAGGAGTTCAAAATTTAAATTAAGACAAATATATATGTATGTACCCTACAACGAAGATAGTATTTTAATTAGATACTGGTTATAAATGTATAGAATTACTCTCTGAAAACAAATGTTATATAAATAAATATTGTGTCAAATTAATAAGGTAATTGATTAATTGGTAATTCAACAAGTCGTCATAGAAAAAAAAAATAAGAATGACATGAGACCCAGAATAGGGGAAGTCCTGAAGGAAGAATCATGATTTTTTTTTTTAATAATATAAATATAGTTTTAGAAAGAGAGCATACAGGAGAAAAGATTGAAGTTGGAAAGGCTAAGCCTCGTAACAGGCAATATTTACAATAAGAGGAACCTACCGTTTAACGCGAAAAAAAGACATTACAACACGGTCATAAAACTAGTAATTTTATACGGAATGGAGACAATATGTCTCCCTAGCCTGGAAAAAGTACTGAAAATAGAGAGAAGGATCCTGAGGAGAATCTAAGGGCCCAAGAAAACAAAGGTTAAGACCCAACCAAGAAATATACAGGGAGATAAATGACCTGGAAACCGAAATAAGAATCAGAAGACGGAGATTCTACGGGCACATGATGAGAATGGACCAAAGCAGACAAAACAAGAAACTCTTTGACAGAACCCGTGGATATAAGAGCATAGGAGGATATGTGAAGCAAATGAGAGAGGAAACAAACAAATTGAAAATAATAGATAAGGACTGCCTAGATAGAGAACAGCACGGAAAAAAATTGAAATAAATAAATGTTCTTGCGGCAAACAAAGAAAAACGGAAGGGTACTGCGTGGTCGAAAGTGAGGAAGCAAAGGCACGCAGAAGTGACGAGAAGATACTGGTAGAGAAAAAGAGAGAAAGTGAGATGGGAAAAGTAATGATATTCGCGTGGTCTTGAAAGGCCGTTCCGTGGAAAAAAATAAATGTAGTTTAAATTTGGTTATAAAATATTGGTAGAACCTATGTTAAAGGTAAACTTAATAAAACCCCTAAACCAAAATATCACAAGTTAAAATTAGTGCAAGTATTAGAACTAAACTCTAAATATATAACAGTAGGAAAAAAGAAATCCATAATTAATTTTAAAAGGAGAAAAAAATGTTATTTGATTATACGTATTCTAAAAAAGAAAAAAAATTAAAAAGTTAAATCATCAGCAATTATAAAAACGAAGCTTAACTGATTGGTTTGGTTCCCCTTAGTAAAATTATATGTGTAATTAATTATATAGTTAAAAATATCGCTTGTTAAAAACTATAACTATCGAAATATATTTCATATATAAATTAAATTATTATGATCATTAATTTTTTTTTTAAATTTATTTGTTGATATTTACAACTGTATAAAAAAATACAACCAGTAAATTAGATCATAATGACATAATGATATGATACAGGATGTAGAGAAACTACCCAGTAGTAGAACTCTAAAAACAATTTACAATAGAATAGAAAATAGACCTGTAAAAAAAAATAATCCTGTATTTTGTTATACGCTCGATCAGAGGGAGTTGATTTTTAGAGATCTTTATTGCAGGGAGGGAAACTTTATAGTGATGTGGAGGGGATTGGCAACCCTTCCACCACTAGCTTCAGTACCTCCAACTTATTTCGTACAATAGTTCGGTTCCACACTTTGAATCATGCGGGGAATAGTATGCTAAGACCAGAACTAATAGACTGACCTCAAGGCTGTACCAGAAGGAGAGAGAAAGAAACCAAAAACTGTAGCACAGGCTTACCTGATAAATAATTAATAAAATAATAAAAAACAAATGGTGATCTTTGGGAGCAGTGGCATGCGCAAACCCCAGCGCATTACCCCACTGCTCCCGCACCCCATATAACCAGAAATGGCAAGGGAGGGGGATAAAAAAAAAAATGTTTAGCTACTCAAACTAGACTACTGGTGCTGCGTTTTACCTAATAGACAAACCTTAGCCGGTCATTCTTGAGTCTGGGGTATAGGGTGTGGCTTACACACACTTTCAATACATCAAATTGACAGATTCAGCAGCTCTACGCCGGATACTAAAAATAAAAAATGACAATGTTTGTGTTGTTGAAGAATCAATGAAACCTTTATATGTTTATTTTTAGTATGAGCTATATTTTCAAAGTAGGTCTATGCTAATGTTTCTGGAATAAACGGTACCTACATAAAAATTAGAACTCATAATGGAGGAAAAATTGATATATTGATATACATCTACCCTTTGAATATGCGTAAAGAAGAGACGGAATAACCAGCCTGGTTGAGAAGAAAGAAATATGAACGTTACGTCAAAGGTATTAGTTCTTTGCTTTAAACTTTGTCTAATTCTTCATGAAAAATAGAAGTAAATTGAATTATTAACTATTACTATTCCTTAATATACTAAACAAGATACAGCTTCGGACAATAATATGATAATTAGGTATTTTTTAAAAATCATAATACTTTGTACATCAGAATATAAGTAAATTATTGAAAAATATTTAGGAAAATAGAGAGGATGATTTAATTGAAATTGCAATTGTAGCTGAGAGGTAGAAATATTAAACGTAAACAGGGACGAGATAGGAATAACTTTATTTGAATCAGTTATAACTACAGGCTTCATTATATGTCAGCAAATATTGTTATATACTGAAAATGAAATATTGCCGACAGGAGGCTAGGAGAGGAAATTGCAGTATATTCCGTTTTAATGAGGTCGATCGTATAAATACATTTTACCTAAATCAGGTAATTAAATTGGATCCCAATGATAACTGATTGGATCCCATAGTCAAGATATTGAAAACATCAGTTTAATTATTAATAAAGACGAACCTAATATTATTTAAATTAGCTTATTCATATTTATTACAACTTGCAACAATCAATATTGTTCATAAGTAAATGCGCCTCAGTGCAAAAAAATTCCAATAAAAACATCAACAAAACAATCAAATTAAGAAATTTACAAAATAAATGATACTATAACACCTTCATACCATGTTCACAATATTCTGCAGCCATAAGGAAGTCTTATAGTGGTCAGCAACAATTAGGAAGTAACTCCAATTTTCAGTTTTATCGGATTCAAATAAAAAAATCGGTCTTTCTCATGATGTAGTCGATCTATCTATAGCTCCAGCATTAAGCTAAAATATTTTCTCTAGATAGGAACACCTATACTTCCCTCAACGATGAAAAAGGATGTAGCATCCCAACCAGAATTGTCGAACAGCCGAGATTTCCTACAATCTTCAATAATCACCGTTGGAGGTCGAAAAATGAGGAAACCACCGCCTGAAGCTGAAAAAAAAAACCTTTGCCGTGAATATACGAAGATTTTATAAGAAATATTTAATTACGTACCGTGTTTAATTGCAATGGTGTGTTGCTGTATAACATCCTCCTACTACAAACGCCAGTATGACCAAAACGGCAGGGTAGAGTGCTAAATAAAATAATCATTAACTTTTAACAGTCAGAGATTTCATCAGCAGCAGAAACTACGTACGTGGCTATGCCGAATATCGAGCAGGATGACTAAATTTCGTTGGAGGTTCAGGTTGAAAGAAAACTTTCAAAAAAAGTTGAAAAGTTTTTACTCACAATTTGAAGATGTAAACTAGGTGATATACGTAATAATACAATCTTATTTACTAATTGTATTACTACATATAAGTACAGTAGTTTCTTATTGCACAATGTGGTCCAAATATATATTTAGTTTAACTCAGCTATCCTAAAACCTTCATTACTCCGTTACTGCACCGGCTGAGAGCTATTAGTATTGGGCCTCCTGGATCTATTCGGAAATCGGTAGATTTATTGGATCAAGAACGCTGGTGGATTTAAAGAAGAAAATCCAACTTGGTAGTTAGTCGGAAAAGAAATCATGCCCCGTCTAAAATATACGTTCATGGTCCAGGTATTGTGTTATTGCAAAAGAGTTTCTTTGGTTTTTAGTTTTCTCACTTGGACATTGAAGCATTCATTGCCGGTTTGGCGATATTAGCAACAAAGAAAATTAAAATTACACTAAAATGGTAACAATGTAATTTAGGAGGCTATGATTGGAATTAGAAAATAATAGAATCATGTATAACTCGTAAGTTTTTTAAAAAAAAATGCAGTCTTTTAAACACAGGGTTTATTTCGTATGACTACGTTCCATGAACGTAGACTTTCTTGATCGAGTCTTTATGGCTGCGTTCAAAACTTTAAAACCCGATTTGTACTGTCTGATATACCACAGTTTTGTAATAACTTACATTTTAAACTTATTTTTATTGGTGTTGTATAAATATAAGATTTGAAAAAAGGATTTGTCACTTTTCCAAGAAATTTTCCTTTTTATGACACCTTGTTTGTCAAATACAGCCCTCATAAAAAAAAAAATTATTTATTCAATTGAATTATATACATTTGGTACAATATAAATTGTTACCTTACTATATTGTTAAATGTGCTAAATAACCATTTGAAATCAGTTTTTCATTTAATTGTTTGTGTTGATATCTAGTGTTGATGGCAATGATGGCCTAGAATATTTTCAGTTTCTTTCTCCACTTTGGGAAACTAGGAAATTCCAGATTACCCCGTATCATTTCTTAATAACAATGCTAAATCTTCATTGCTGCAGACTCCCCAATCATAACTCTAAATATTTTTGCTCACAGATATTCACTAACAGTTTTCTATTAAAGTAGGAGTAGAAAAGCAAACGTACAGTAAGTGAATCATGTTCTCTGGGGTCGACAGCAACATTATGATATGATGTTACAATTACATAAGCAAAATACGTTGAATACATCATTATGTCAGAAATATCCCTAATTGATATAACCCCGACGGATTCAGTGACGCCATAGCCGTACGCCTAAACCCGATGCTCTATTAACTATTGAACCGTTCAAAACTCGTGATGATCGGGAAGCTGTGAGAACTGTTCATTAACGGCCAAGTTCATTAGAGCTGGGAACGTGGAACGGACAGCGACGATCACTGAACATCATCTATAATTGAATAACCTGGCCCCTGGTTGATAGTCAACTATTGCAATGGTCTCGTATAGGAAGGACAGCTGAAATTAAACTGTTCCAGATATTTCAAAGTCACTGAAAACAACTTTTTAAACATTATCTGCAACAGATATTCATTAGATAGATTGTAAACATTATAGTTGATAGAACATTAAGAAAGGATCCCATATTCAATATATTTTTACTTAAGCTGTGATTAAAAAAAAGGAAACATATTAAATTAAAATCTGTACCACAACAATTTATAAAGGGTCAGAGGTTCAGTACATTATAAGGGAGTACTGTTTATAGAACGGCTGCGCAAGAAGTGGTCATGATCATACTCAACCACCAGAATTTTTTCCCAATTAATGGTACTCACTTTATGTAGATAGGTGGACACTGGATGGCTTTGACACTTAATGATAATTCTGCTGATCGAAGGTCTACAAACTTCTTAGTCTTAAGGACCAAACTGACAGTTCCACCAAGTTCAGCGGACCAAGACCACTAAATAGAAACAAGCTCATATTTTCAAAATTTCAGTTTAAAAAAATACAGTTTTATTATGTGTGTAAGACATTTTATTTAATAAATAAATATGACGGATTATTATTGTACATTGTTATTCTAACTATGGCAAATCGTATCAGTTCGCAGGCCCTCTTCCATTGAACCTCTACGGAAAAAGTAAAGTTTGCTGTTGGAAAATGAAATCATATTAAGCATTCTAAATTTGAAAATTAAGGCAAACTTTTTCTAAAACCTCTAAACATTATATTAGAAAAAAAAAATTGTGAGCACTTAAGATCAGAATTCGATTGGAAATATCAAATAAAGTAGTCAGTGTTTATTTAATTTATTATGACAACTAACGTTTCGGCGTTACTTTCAAGGAGAGAGCAGTTTGTGAAGAAAATATAAGAACCAGTACATGTTATAGCTGACAATTACACGCTAGAGATGGGTTGTGATTTGACCAGGTATTCCCGGTTCTTATTTATAGGGGAACCTTACCTAATCCAAATTTTATTCATTAAAAAATGAGTACAGTTGGGCAGAAAAAATAGATCGGGCAGAATTGAAATATGCTGATAAATGAATTATAGCAACTTGTAGAGTTGAGGGTAAGCCAAAGAGATTATAATAATTTTGATTAAGTTAAACTGAATTTAAGTAATGAGAAAATAATTAAATTGGTGATAATGATGGGGGCAAAATCATGGTGTATAGTGATAATGTAAGAAATGCGCTTGGCTTGGTGTGAATGGATTGACCCCTGTTAGGATGGGTCAGCTGTTCGCAATCTGCTGGTGCCAAATGGGGTGCCGGTATCCATGCTGGGTCCTCCCATTACCACACTGCTATCTACTTCTAGCCAGTCATCCTGTCATAGCCTGTTCCTTGCCTAGAGTTAGAAACTGAGTGAGAGCAGGTCAAAGCACTTTGCAAAGTCTATTGGTTCCAACAAGTCCAAGTTAAAGTTCCATTAGGTAGCAGTTGCCCCTTGTATCTTCATAGTTGTCGCCGGTGTTATTTATACTTTAACCAATATATGGCGCCCCCTTAATATCTCAGCAATAAAATTATATTCCCTATCTAATCTCCCCACAAAATCCAAAACCAAGGCATTTTGACGGTTGTGATAACGGAGTAGAGGAACCATGGCTTTCAGTCATTCAGGTGAGGGTATGCTCTGTTTCCAACCACAAAAGGGCCTAAAACCTCGAGTACAGTAAACTTATGTGAATAATATATTTCGGTTTTACCAAGATCGTTGCAACTATTTCATTCTGGTTTATTTTTTAACTTCTAAAATAAATAAGAGTAATAATAAAATTAACGATTAATGAAACTAACATAACATGTATTTTATAAAATTAAAATAACACAAAAGTTTGAAGAACATTACATTAACATGATATCATATAAAAGTCACTAACTTTTAAAGCGAATCATTTTTGATTAAAATATGATTCACATGACAATTTTTTGTATTTAATCACATCCATGAATACAGTTATGAAATTTATATATTTTTCTAAATGAAGGTAGTGATGTACTTTGGACGTTGTATAAATAAGAAGTTAAAACATCTGTTCTCAAAGAACTAGGCAAGCCTGGAATAGTTGAAAATTAATTCCAAAAAAAATAAAGATAAAACCTATTGAGTGCATTTGGCTGGTGATCTATGTGCATGTTGGTGCAAAGGAACGTCATGGCAGCAGCACAATAACTAGACTGCAAGATCTGGACCATACGAGTTTAATAATTTTATAATAGCTTTCATATTAGTAGTGATATCTTATGGTTTAGAAAAAAAAATGCTTTAAGTCATTTAGCATTTTAGTTCAAGGTGTGATGATAATCCATCAGTCAACATTTCCGGTTTTCAGAACTGTTGATACGTGATCTCAAAAAATTTAAACGTAAACTGTATCTTGTGATGATTCGATTTAGGGAAAACTTTTGTTATTTTTGAAAATACTTCCCAATGTACAAAAGTAATCTTGAGAGTCGAAAGAAGGGATAAGAAGTGCAAACTAGATGGACATCTCTTTAAAAGCATGATTGTTGATAAAGCATTACATCCACCCCAGAAGGCACTCCTACAAACGTTGGAAAAATGGATAAATTGGAAAATCACGAAAAGTAATAAACGAAAATTGAGGATAAGGTTAGGAAAAATGTTTTCCAAGATTTTTCAAACAAAGTTAAATTTCGATTTTTTTAATTAATCTTAACTAATACACCAAATAATTCAGTAACGATCATGTTTTGTCGTTTGATTATAGATGATGATTTTTCAGAATTTAATAGGTAATAAGAAGCCACACGTGATCACTGCTAAAAAGAAAATTCATCTATCGACAATGAAGACGTTGGGAGGTACAGAGACATCACCTCAGTCCTAGGATGGATGGGAGGGCGACAATATTGATTGGTCCTTGAAAGGAAAAGAGATTCCTAACAATTCTGTTTATAGCTGGGGAGGCAGTGCCACGTGTAAGTCCCTCTCCTGACTTCTCCGCTCAAGGCTCATTGATCTCAACCGCAGGCACAAGTATCTAAGGTCAAACCTTCTTCGTCCTTGTCTAGTCTGTCCTTTCGTCCTTAGCTTATTGTAATAATAATAAATAACAATGTTAATAATAATAATAATAAATAATAGATTTTTTTTCTTTAAGTATAAATATAAATTAGTAATTTTTGTTATTCATAATTGTTAAAATAATAACAATCAAAGAACCTCTCAAATGGTCCTTTAATTCCCTTAGAAAAATAATATATATATTCATTATTCAAAAAAATCTCTTTTTAATTAATTATTGTTTCTTTTCCAAAAACAGCCTTTTTATTTTTTTTACTTCATAATTTTACCTTAAACATCCGGGCCTTTCAGCCTCCAATCCAGTTTAATTGTTTTTCTTAAATTATTTGATGGACATACGTCACTCATTTTATAGACCTTCATATTCAATTGTAAATATTAGCATAATTAATATTTTCTTACTGTTTACATTAGTCACAAGTACTACCTTTTTTAGATATCTCACTTTATGATTACATGATATTAGGTTCAAGACTAGAAAATTAGAAAACAAATATCGAAAAAACTGCACAGCAGTTCCTAATAACATTTATCACACACGGATCGGCTTTGAACCAATATTTAAAACGATATATTATAAGCCAAAAGAGGACAATATTTCGAAAAATTATTCGATCTGAATATGAATGCAGTAAAAGGCTGATGAGAACACAAAATCCATCTTAAGTGGGTTATGCAAATGATTTGTTGGGGATATGGATTAGTTGTATAATTTGTGGAGTGTTTTTTGCATTTCTCGTGTAATTTATTTAGTTTACTTATTTTTACAATTGTGCACTTCAATTAACTTAACAGTTATTTATTGATTATCGTTTTTATCTTTCATTATTTTTTATGCAAATATAGTTTGAATGTACATTAGAAGAGAGCAGTCAAAGGCTTGTTGAAATGACGTGATAAAAAGAACTTCATCTTAAGTGGGTTACAAATGCTTGGCTTAGGATATAGATAAGCAGTATTATTTTTGGATTTTATTTTTCGTAAACTTCTTGAATAGATTATTCCATACCTAAAATTTTGCTTCTTCTACAGTTTTATTTTATTCATTATCATTTTTTTCTTCATTTTTGGATTTTTTTGGCAATTCTTGAATAGATTGTCCTATACTTAAAGCTTTACATCTTCATTATTTTTTCCTGTAGATATATTACACTTGGAGCTCTAATGTCCAATGTTTTTTTTCCATTGTAGGGACATGTATTAATATCCTTTAACTAATTATTTGTCCAATTAATTCTATTGATATAGAACTATAGGATTACCGCAGACTTTTTCAAACTCATTATTTTTTCCTTCTCGAATGTACATTAAACATAAGTAGGTAACGGCTTTTTTTTTTGTTTTTAAATAATTTATTTATTGTTATTTACAATTGTATACACATATATACAACAAGTAAATTTTAAGTTAAACTGAATTT
This sequence comes from Halyomorpha halys, assembly GCF_000696795.3. Taxonomy (NCBI): domain Eukaryota; kingdom Metazoa; phylum Arthropoda; class Insecta; order Hemiptera; family Pentatomidae; genus Halyomorpha; species Halyomorpha halys. The sequence continues at coordinate 220,442 of NW_027113702.1, read as the reverse complement.
AAGTAATGAGAAAATAATTAAATTGGTGATAATGATGGGGGCAAAATCATGGTGCATAGTGATAATGTAAGAAATGCGCTTGCTTGGTGTGAATGGATTGAGCCCTCTTAGGATGGTGTTAAAATGTGCTAAATAACCATTTGAAATCAGTTTTTCATTTAATTGTTTGTGTTGATATCTAGTGTAGATGGCAACGATGGCCTAGAATATTTTCAGTTTCTTTCTCCACTTTGGGAAACTAGGAAATTCCAGATTACCCCGTATCATTTCTTAATAACAATGCTAAATCT
>NW_027113702.1:218591-219707 GCF_000696795.3 Halyomorpha halys | reverse complement strand
TGTTAGGATGGGTTGGAATGTCAGCTGTGAAAACTGTATAAAGGATAGGACCAAGGATACTACCCTGAGGTACACCAGCAGACTGACGGAATAGGTAACGGCTTTTCTACCTTAAAAACAATTATCCCACGTTATTTCTTGTTCTTCGGTCCAACCTGTCAAACTATTCAATTGGAGTACACTGTAACACGGATTTTTCTATTAAATTCTTTTTAGCTTTACGAGTCCTGTGTTAAACATTTTTTTTACTTCCGATACTCCTGTTCATTCTGACGCGGTCTTGCACCACTTGCTTTGAACCATGACAAAACCTTCCAGACCGATAATTTAAAAGACATTTTAACCAACAAAAATATCTTTCGTATATTTAGATTTAGTGAAAGGAGCAGTTAGTTAAAGTCAATGAATTATTTTTTTTTTACTTTTACTCTATATTAAATATTTGATTTTTCTAATTACTACTCTTATTAAATGATACACTACAAACTATCAGTCAAATAGACTCAAACATATTTCTATGACCAATTATATAGCCTACCAAACAGAACTTTTCGTTTCAGATAACAACTTCTTATACAGAAGAATTTAATGAAACCTCTTTAGATCAAAGAAATTAATAATGCTGAATATAAGGGAACTAGTCCGTTGACTCCACTCAAGGAACTTTTATGGTCTCTTCTTTCCCATCATATTCTCGCTTTCTCTGCCAGGATTGGGTGTTAGATTGCTCCGACATGATGAAAAGACATTTTACTTGCAGATATCTCTTATAGTTTTTTAGAAGTACCAGTTCGATCACCTGGTTGCAATTAGTGGGTTGCTTTGCCCAAAGAGGGCCGGCCCCCGATGTACTGAATCATTGACTTAATGTATGATGTTTATTATTTTTATTTTATGTTATTTTATTTTATTTTTATACCAGATCGGCCTGGTGGGCCTTCCATGGTTGATATAACTTATATTATATATATTTTTTTAACAGTTGATTATGAGGGGGTATAATCATACAAATGACACCCTCAACTGTATACAATGTTCTTATTAAAAGGAAAAAATAATAATAAAATAAATAGATAAGAATAATGCTTCTTAATAAAAGAGGAAATTAAAATTAAT
>NW_027113702.1:213666-218439 GCF_000696795.3 Halyomorpha halys | reverse complement strand
CAATCTGGGCTTCAGTCTTCAGGTTAAGGTTGGTTTTCCCAGGTTGTAGGTCACTGCTCCTTTAACTGTCGGCAACTAAGAGTGGAACTGCAGGAACCGTTTTTTGATATAATCCTCTATTGACTCCATTTGTAATTCGCGATGCAATTAGCTATTTCTTATGAACCAAGGAGCATTAACTGCGATTGTTAGGACTTTATTTTGAAAAGATTGTAGTTTTTCCTTTTCGTGAAGGATGCCGCTCCCCAGAAATCAGTAGTGGCCTGAGGATTGTTTTAAATATAAGAACAGTTGTTTCTGATTTTAGTTTGGAATTTCCGTTTAGGATAGGATATACCATATATTTATTATTTGATATATAATTTATAATACTAGGCATTTTTATTACAAATATTTATGTGTAATCTGTATACATAAATATTGCTCTCAATTTCTAGTCAAAGTTATCCCAACTATTAGCAGCGCAAATCAAACCAGATTTACGAATCCCATCTTTCACGACAGGTCTTGGCTGACTGAGACCTAATGTATATTGGCTTTGCCGGCTTCCCTAAACGGAACTTAGTGTCCCTCCCTCCAGAATAGATTACCCCAGGCAACAGGCAAACAGACATATTGAACAGCCTTCTTGTCTTGATAGGATTCAGGCTGCTTTGAGAACTTACATTCAATATTGTAAGATACTTCGCAGTAACTTATTTTGATATCAAGCTAATTCATTTTCAATGATTTTTATGCTAAATATTTTTAAAAAGGTTCGTACTTTTCGGAATTAAGGCCAAGGTTTCCTAATTCCAGAGTTCAAGTTGTTATCCGGCTGTGGTATAGTAGTTTTTAGTAGATAATTTATTAATTCTGTTCTAGGAGTTTAGGAATCATCTAACCTCTATGAAGTTGGTATCCTACATCAGTTTTGGCGAAGCCATAATTCCAAAACAATTAAAATCATGTTAATTAAAGTAACTAAACATTAAAAAAAAATTACTACATGTTGTAGTTAGTGAACTAAAAAAATGTGTGAATAGAGCATTCAATCAATTGATATATTTGGGTTTGAAAGGGCGTTACTGGACAGATATATGTATATACTTTGGGTTCACTGAGCCTTTATCATTATTATTAAGCTTCAAAAATAAATAAATATGTTAATTTTGTTTTACAAAAGTCATTTGATTCTGTACAGTTTTTTTTAGCAGAATCAAAATTAAAGTGCTAAATATAAAAAATGTATGAAGTTCCTAGGAGTATCTAGATAACCTTTACAAAGTAAAATATTTCATCCATTCCTAAATAATATATATTTTATTCCTAAGCCTGAATGGCCATTGGCTAACGTATCATATATTTTTAATACATAGATTCTACTTCTGGATCCCAAAATCATCGTAAAAATTAAATATTATTGCACCGTGGTATTAGTGTGTCACCGTATCATTCGCTTGTTGCCCCCTTTGTTGTGACTTCTTGGGTATATGCTTATGGCACCCTTGAAGTCCCAGCTTGCGAACCACTGAGCTACAACTTTAGGTCATTTTTAAAAGACATTAAGTTGGTGGAGGTTTTTACTTTAAGTGACCAATATATTTCTTTAATTTGTGGTTTCATAGCATAGCTGTGTCAAGATATTTAATTTTATTTAACTAGATGGATACCGTTTCTTAACCAAATAACACTTTAACCCATTTAAGAGATAAGAAGAGAGGATTCGCTCACTCAAAATTGGTGCAGATCGATTAGCCCAATTACAGATTTAGCATTACATTATCACATTTAGCGCGATTAGCATTAATCACAAGTAGCAGGAATACTTCAATTATATTGTCTTGCAGAAAATGTTAATAATATCAATAATAATTTTAAAAGTGCTGATAAATTTTCTCCAACATAAATTTAATTTATTATTTTTACATAAATATTTGCTTAAAATAGGAGTAAGTACCCATTAGATTATATATTACAAGCTCTTATTAGCTCAATACATTATAGAACCAGAATATGGTCATAAAAATAATTAAACTGAAAAGTATAGAACAAACAAGAATTCAGTCGTATTCAGAGACGAAAATTTATCTATTTTCTATTTGTTGATTTTAAATTACATCAAATCCACTACCTTAGACTACATCTGGACAAACGACTGGCTTGGAATTCTCACACAAGACTGAAAATACAGGAAACTACATGATGATTCCGACTATTTGATCACTTACTAGAACAACAGTCTAAACTTCCAATCCATTTCAGAAGACTGGTCTACAAGACAACAATCTTGACATATGGAGTTGAGCTTTGGGGCTCCACTATACCATCGGATTCCTCTCGTATTCAATCCTTACAATCCGAAATCTTTCGTAAAATCCTCAATGCTCCTTATATTCCCAGAAATAAAATCATCCATAAAGACCTTAATGTTCCAATTTGTTTTTATGACTACTTTCCTAGTTATTTCTGAAATACGGGGGAGGGGCGGGGTTAACCTAGAAGTTACCAACCTGTTCTAACCACGGTGAGGGTCAAGCTTTCATTACGTGGGACGCCACAGCAATTAAAAAAGTAAACACCCCAGGCCAAATTCGAACCGATACCGCCAATGTTTCCAGGTAGCCAAGATCTGCGCCTCAACCCCCTTAGCTATGGACCGTCTTCTTTCCACAAGTAACCGATCTAGCCCGAACCAGATATCAATCCTTCCATAATAAGTCTCTTACCACCCAAACCCCGCTAGTTTCTAACCTTGCTTCCTATTCCATTCATGACAATCCTCCGAGGGTCCTGAAAAGAAGATGGCCAACACCCCTTCTAACGTAAATACGTTATCAGAATGCTATGAATGAATAGTTTCTCTAAACACTGTATTATTATGATCATAAATCAAATTTACTGGATTTATTTTTGTCTAAATACAATTGTAAATATCATTTAATAAATAATAATATGGTTCAAATTTTACATTATTAACTGTATATATAAATGAATAAAGTATGAAACGGTATATTTTCTTCAGATGAGTTCAGATTGCATACATTAGTATGTTACCAATACAAGTGTATGCAATCTTAGCTTTGACTAAATTTCAATCGAAATATTTGTCAAAAATTAGGATGGAAAAAGTGTAAAAACACTAAGCCTTATTTAAAATAAAAATTTTACTTACATAAAAATTACGATTAAAATATTATACTTAGATAATAAAATATACACTTAAAATATAATCAACTTGCTAAACAGAAAAAAAAACAAATTCTTAAATAATTCAAGTGAAAGATGGAAAGTTTAATAGTAGAAAATAGAAGTACATAAAGTAGAAAAACTTTAAAAACACTTAGATTTCAGAAGTTAAGTTAATACGTTTTTTTTTTTTAAAGTTCATAACTGGCGAAATAAGAACGATGGAACACTTACATGAAGTAATTTGTTAATAAATTTTTTTTCTCATAAAGTTATAGTCGAAATATATCTAAATGATATAAAGAATGTACTATTAGATAGTTTAATTAGAAGCTAATAATTAATATGACGAATGTATTTATTAGCATATTTAATTGTTATATTGTAAAATTCGATGAAATAATGTAGTCCAACCTTTGAATTTTATTTCTTTCATATACAACCGATTTATTTTTCATATTTTTATCGTATTCAACATTAGTATAAGTTGACTTAAGAATCAAAACCTGGGAGCTGATATGAGAAATGTGATATAGAAGAAAATTAGGAGTATTGAATGTATTGAATAGTCATGGTGAAAGGGGGAATGAGGCACGGGCTGGAAAATGGATTTATCAAAACTCTTTAGAGCTCCTATATAAAATTACTCGACCTACAATATAAGTTCTCTTCAGTTTGAATAAAATGTGTGCATATATTTCATTCGTTCTGATAGAAAAATATTCACTGTACATTAGACAATGAAGCAACGATAATTTATATAAATCAATGAATTGTTTCATTATTAATAAATTCAATTACAATATACTGATTTGTATGATTATAATAATTGTTATTTGAATTCAAGGCTCATATTTTTTTCTTTATCACTTCCTAGTCATTTCTGATATACGGGGGGGAGGGGGTTATTTACAGGTGATCAACCTATTCTAACTATGGTGAGGAGTTAAGTTTTTCATTTCGTGGGACCGCCACTCAATAAAAAGTCAACGCCCTAGGCGGGATTCGAACCGGTGCCGCCCGCAGATCTCAGATTAGTAAGACTTGTGCCTCAACTACCTGAGATACCAACGGCCCTTTATTTTAATTTAATATATTAACATTGTATTTAATTTGATCAATTAACTGAATATTTAAGGCTCCACTAAATCATCTGATTCCTCCCGTATCTTATCCAATTAATCCAAAATTGTGGATCTGATAGCTGAGCAGGTTGGGGCGTGGGTACTAGAGAGCTTGGTTTAGAAAGTTGGGTTGGAATCCCCTTGTATCAGACCGAATTTATTTCTCGGCGGTACCTAGAAATGAATTCTTACATTCCCACTTTGGGGCTGTACAATGTCATCGAGGTAGTCTTGAGCTAAAAAAAAAAATTTAAAATCCTTTGTAATCCTCAATGTTACTTACTTTGTCACAATGGAAAATATCCATAAATTCCCAACTCCTTAACCTTTTATTTATGACATCCTTCCTGGTTATTTCTGTCAACGAGGTAGGAGAAAGTGCTTATGTACAGGGTATCATCCTATACTATTCATGGTGGAAGATCAAGTTTTCATTTCGTGGAATAAAGAATTAGAAATAAAATTTGATCCCTCAAATTCA
>NW_027113702.1:211265-213181 GCF_000696795.3 Halyomorpha halys | reverse complement strand
AGTTATCTACAGGTGACCAGCCTATTCTAACCATAATAAGGGGTTAAGTTTTTCAGTTTGTGGGACCACCATTTAATGATAAAAGTCAATGCCCTCAGGCCGGATTCGAACCGGCGGCGCCTGCAGATCTCAGAACGATAGACCTAGGCCTAACCATCTGAGCTACAGACGGCCCTTATATTATTTAAAAAATAATTTTCGTTTTTCGATTCACGTAGGTGGTATCATAATTCCATTTCTGAATACCAGTCATAATTATTAATTGTGGTATTTATAGATATTCAAAATGCAGTAAATGAATAACTTTTTTTTTTTTTTTTTTTATAATAAATTCAAAACATTATCTCATTTCTAAATAAACTTAAATGTATCGTTCAAGACTTGTTAACCCGATCTTATTCAGGAAAAATCAGAAAATCATATATTTTAATGTTTAATGTACTTTTTCCTTTCCTTAAGTGAATTTGTAATTATTCATACGATAATTAAATACATTAATTTACATGTGAAACATGATTCTCAACTTCTGAAGAGGCTTAATTGCCAGAGCTCCTAACAACTTACCCAAGAAAGATCACATACCAATGTTCATCTAAAATATCCAAGTACCTAAAATACAAAATTAAACAAATACAAAATATACATAAATTATACGAGATGTTGAATTCTTAAACAAGCCAAGTCCGTTTTCAAATTTGATTTTTATTATTTAACCTTCTACTGGGAAAGTGGAATGTTATTAAGCCCTAGGTAGCAATTAAACGTTCATAACTGTGAACTTTAAATTCATACCGTCTCATCCCCAGGACTTTTCGTAAAGTGAATTACTCTTCAAAGTAATAAGTTAGTTTAAGTGTTATTTGAACCATTTGGAATTGGAAAGCCGTAAATCCCATAGACTGTTCTTTTTTTTCAATAACGTAATTCCGTTCATTCCTGTATTTTCTTTGCAAGGTTCTCAGCCACTTATTAGGTTTAAGTGTATTAAGCATATAGATAACCCAGGATATTATCTGTAAATCATCAAATCAATAAATCTTTTGTCTATTACACGGCCTCGACTTCATAGTGGCCAAACGAACTGTCTAAAAGATCATAGACGAAGTTGTCAATCTTTCAAAAAATTAGAAAATGACAATAATTTTTAATCAATCTAAAAAAGTAGTTTCTTATGCTTATACTAAAATGTTTTGCAAGTAATGTCAGGATTGACAGATCTTTATTTTTACCAATTGTATAGACTAAACGAATGTTGTTCAAAAATTGATAATACAATGTGTTGATTAAAAAACAGAAAATTAAAATCTACTCTGCAACAACCTATGAAAAAGTCAGGGGTTCAGGTACATTGCAAGGAACTACGGCAAAACAACCTGCAAAAAGGTAATTTGTTCATGATCACGGTCAACCACCAGATTTTTCCACAATTAGGATCCCCACTTTATGAGGCTAGGTGAACCTCGAAGGGCTCCAGAATGACTCGGTGCTATAGTAACAGGATAAATAAGACCAAATTATATTTTTTGTAAACACTAAATATTAAAATTTTGAATATTTTTTTTTACTTTTTTTCTGTAAAAAAATATTTCAATTTTCACAAACTCCTGAAAAATATTTTTATATTCCTTGGCTTATTAAATAGATTATTTAGATAATAAAATGTAGGTTTAAACAATTAAATATAAACAATTTTGATCCTTTTTTTTTTCTCTCAACTTTTATTCTTTAAAATGTTTCCAACGTTTCGGCCCTCAGGCCATTCTCAATGACCTACAAAACGTTTTATTTTTATTTTTATATAACAATTACATTATTTCCTTCAACTACACACTGATTTCTTTGGCCCTACCATCAATATTAATGTAATTTCTTTTTCAAATCTTAAAATTGCAGGCTAATTGCCTTTGTCCCTTCTT
>NW_027113702.1:207670-210929 GCF_000696795.3 Halyomorpha halys | reverse complement strand
TCATCTATTCATACTTTTATTAGTTCATGTTTTAAATTAAGAATAAACTAAACCACTCTCAATCCACCACATTATAAGTTTATTTACTAATGAGCAAGAAATTACAAAAAAAAAAATTAAACATCCGCCTACTAATAAAACATTCCATTTTTTTTTTATTATCATGATCTTTTTTTTTATTTATTCCAATTATTTGCAATCAATTAATTCAGAAAACTGAGTGACCTCCGTCTTCAGTTAGCAGACTCAACCCACTTTTCAAATTTCGAGTTGTTTTGTATCCTTTTTCTCATTCACCTCTTAAAACGTAGTAAAAGAGATTATATCCATTCTTGTTACCTTCTCTCCATATATCAAACTCTATACATCCTTGGGCTTAGAAGAAAATAAAAGTGCAAATTATCACACAAAGGTTAATTATTTAGAAAATTTGGCACACTTATACATTTCCGATACAAAAGCTTTCACTTTGAAAACAACTCTCTGTCTGTTCTCTATCTTCATAAATTGATGATTTATGGAACTAAATGGTGCTTGCTAATATCGAGTTGGTACAAACTGTAGAAAAAATTGGGTCCGACTATATGGTAATCAACATTTATGGCACTAGCATTTACGGCAATTGACATTTATGACAACCAAACCAAGGAGAATCTCTAGCATCAATACTTTTCTCCTAATTCTGTATAAATATTCCCTCTTCCACACTTTCGCACCTAGCGGATAGTCAGTCAGTAGTCACTAAACAGTTAGATGTACTAGTTGAGCCATAATAATTCATTAATAGTAGTACAGTTCTGTTCATTGTAAATATTTTTGTTAAAAAACCTTTTTTTAAGTTCAAGTGAGTTCCAGAGATTAAAAAAAAAAAATTATTCATGCTAGATGAACTTGATTTTCTTATACCTCATTTTTGTACTTCTAGTATCTTGAAACGCAAAACCTTACATTTTAGGGAGCATTCTTTTTTTTTTTTTATTATTTCAAAAGTTTATATTACTTATAGGAATTACTATGTGTTTTTTTAATATATAATCTAACGCAATCCACATCGATGGTGATGTTTGCCTATTCATACTAATTGAGCTTACCTCTTAGATACATTTCCCATTATCATTATATCTACACTAGTATACATAAGCTGTTATTATAACAATTAAGAAAAAAATTAATAAATAAAAGGAAATTGAAAAGAAAAAGAAATTAATCCATAACAGTAAGTTACATTAATTGATTTAATAAATATATTTTATCATATTTATTGGTGCATAGGTAGTTTTAATAATTATACTAACTCAAATGAAATTAAAAATATTGTTAAGAATTCTTCTACCTCTTCTACTAATTACGTTGGAAATTTGGTATAAAATTACGGATCTTACAAGCTGACTTCTGTATATGAAGATAAGACAATTTTAAATGTATATAAGGTACCTAGTTTTTCATGTTATGTATATAATTCGACTTTAAAAGGATTCGATTTTATGGATAAAGTAAAAAATAATCTACATTATAGACAAAAATTTAAATGAATATTTCTATCTATATTCATATTATTGGTTTAGATACTTAGATATATTGAATATAGAAACTTAATATATTGAGTAAGTTCTGTTCTTCTATAATTACATAAATTTAATTAATATGTATAAATTTAAATAATTATGAGTGAAACGTGTAGATCAGCTAATTTTTCAAATTGTCTGAGAAGTATTATGGAGAATAGCATTGGAAAATTCCGCAGAAGAAGTTGGACCAAAAAGGCAATTCGTTTAATGAAGTTTTGAAGGCTGGAGCTGTTACTTAGTGATTGAAGCTTAGTAAAGATCTTCAGCTCTATTGTTTTCTGGGTCTTCCACGTGCCTCTTCGTCCACTCAACTCATCCGCCATGGATATCCTCAGACGACAAAAAGTCTGCAACTTTTAGGGTATCAGACCTATAATTTAATAAAACGCGCTAGGAAAATAATGGGAGTTTTATCTTTTATTTCAATTGGATTCTCAAACCGAACGACGCGTAACAGGAATAATGAAAAAAAATTCTTTGCTAAATTTAATTATCTCTAGTGTTATAATTGTTAAATATTTTTTATTTATTTTTATTAAGGAAGAGGGAGAGAGGGAAATAGGAATTTTGGTTCCAATATGCATTGACTAATTAAAATTATACTACAAGAAATATTATTAATTATTCACCATTTAGGATCCTAATTGAATATTAGACACATTACTAATGATAATTACGCGGCACTATGTTTTAATTGATAGTAATGCCATCGATTATGATGATTTCACTCCATATCGCTAGCTTCATTAATTAAAACTAATATATTACTAATATTAGATTGAAGTCAAATCCTGGCTTGGCCCAGTAAGTGATGGTACGGACCAAGAAAAATTATGGTCCAAACTATGAATTTTCAGCTCCGTTTGATCCTATTACAGCTTACTTACTAAGATTAACCTATCTTATAACTTTATTATTATTAGAATAAAACCCATATAGCTCTTAGGTTTCGGCTATTGAAAAGAAGAAGGAAGCATTCATTGTCCAGTAAAATTGCTTGTTAATCTTGAATTATTACTAAACTAATTTCTTCCAAGAGATATCTCTTTGGAAAAGACAATGCTAAAGGGTTTACACTCTCTGGGGTTGCATAGGCCTAATATGACAGATTTTTCAAAATTGCCCCCGTTGGTTTTAGGTACATTAATATATACCCAATAACTCCTGAAGTATTACAAGTAGCTTAGCTAAGTAAATTAATTTGAACCTCGATAACTTTACCATGAAGTTTATGTTCCTATGAACAGTAATTTTCATCATCCAATATTGAGGGCAGACAGGTTCTAGCTATTTTAATGAATTATGCGAGCCGGTTAACTCACTAAAAACGTCCAAACTATTAAATAATAAGGGAAAACAGGGCTGCTTAGACACTATTATGGCCACTAATTAACCTGGAACTCGTCTAAACAAGAAGATGGTCGGTCCGTTGCTAGGCGACGTCTTAGCAACGATTATCCTTAGCAACTGTCTGTATTACTTATTTTCGAGTTATTCCGTACCTCTAAGTTTTTTAATCTTATGAACTAAGGGTTAGGGCTGACACAAAAGAAACCTTTCTGGCAGAAAGGTTTCTTCGCCTTGTGCTGACGCAATTCAAAATTCAAAAATCGAGCACCCTTCTATTGTACCTGAAATCCTCCTTCCAACATCACCACCCTTGTAAGAATGATGCCGAAACTGGAGGATTA
>NW_027113702.1:206016-206524 GCF_000696795.3 Halyomorpha halys | reverse complement strand
AAAATATTAAATAAAATGTTATCCTTCAAAATATCGGATATTTTCTCTCTTCTTGATTACAATATTAAGAGGAGGAAAAACTTTATTAAAATATAAAGTAGTTACCCAAAAAAATACAAAAAGTCACACAGCATACTTATTATAGTCTACTCAGACAATATTTAAGTAAGCCTAGTACAATAATAATTATAAACATTAGTAATATATAACAAGAGAACATGACTTTTTTTTTTTTGTTTCATCTCTTTGGTTCTTTTATATTTTATGTTCCCTTTTTCTCTCTCTTTTTTCCCTTTTTCTTTTTCTCTTTTTCATGATTTTTTTCCTCCTTTTCCATCATTCACCCTTTCTCTTTTTTTTCTTTTCCTTCCCTCCTTTTTCCCTTTTATATTTTGGTTTCAACCCAATGTGCCTTTAACAGAATAATGGATAAAATAGGGATAGAGAAATGAGAAGATGTATGAAAGATACTTAAGTAACAAATATAATTAAGAAAAAATTCAACAAA
>NW_027113702.1:203850-205476 GCF_000696795.3 Halyomorpha halys | reverse complement strand
TTTAACAGAATAATGGATAAAATAGGGATAGAGAAATGAGAAGATGTATGAAAGATACTTAAGTAACAAATATAATTAAGAAAAAATTCAACAAAATATGTTAAAATTAATATATAATAAATATATTCCATTTTTATCCAAAAATAATTCTTTGGATTGGAGTTTTCTATATTTAAGCCAATAACGCAATTTTTTACGATAAGTTAACAGCAAGTTTATCAGAGAGCACCACGTAAAAGCGAGGAAGGGCTAAACCGTGCAACCTGTTGCATACTAAACAACATCGATCTAACTCACATCCTTTTTGTGATCCTACATGACTCCTCTCTCTTACCTCTTTTTTGTCGCAGTGTTTATGAATGTGTTTCTAATATTATTTATAATGGGTTTTAGAAATGTATTTAGTAATTATTTTAACCTATAGTACCTGAAAAAACAAAAGATAAATCAACATGTAACACTCAATTGAATTAGACATCATACTTACAACAAGGATGAAACATGTCTCTAAACAAATTTTAATCTCAACATATAAAATTTGACAATGATTAGTACTAAATAGTATATTCTCCAAATAGAATATAGAAAATAAAATCACTGTTTATTTATTTTTATAATTGCTCATATTACATATTCATTATAGATACATATTCAAACTAAAATTTATTTCTAAAAATTCACTTACCTTTACTACTGACACCTAATGATAATATCAACTAAAAATAATGTTTAAAATGAATAATGTTTTATTTTTTTCTCCTAGTTCACTAATTTCATTGGAATCATACGACATTGTAAGAACATAATACACATGTAAAAAGATGTATTATATATTAAAATAGAATTTAATATTTTGAAAATGAATCAGAGGAAGTTGGACTGACGACCAACATGGAAAAAATCTTGAACAAATGGTAAAAAGGTAGCGAAAAAATTGTATTTATTTCTAAAAATTATAATCATAAAAATTTTATTAGCCTCTAATAAAATAAAATAGTACACCAATTTACTATTTGAGTTTTAATTGACCGCACCCGGACCAAATTCCATTTATTAATACACACGGTCAATCAGCAATCTTCCAGTACTTATTTATTTTATTTTTTTCATACACCAGGCAAAAATGACCTCAGTGTTTGAAGATACCAAAATGATAAAATAAGTAATGTTTTTGAATTTATTTTTAAAATCAATTTTTTTGAAAAAAGAAATATATGTACGAAAAAGTTTAAAAATAGATGCCTAATTTATTTATGTTTTAAGAAATTGAAATTTAATAAAATAAAATTTCGAAAACAAAACTTATGATTCATTTCTAAAAAAAAAAAAAAAATAAAAAATAAAAATAGCATATCCATTGCCATAAAAATAGCGATATTTTATATCAATTTAATTGAATGTAAATTCGGTAGGACGATTTCAAAATTAATATTCGTCCACCTTTAGAATAATTACTGAATAATTTAAGAAGAAAACAAATGAATAAATTAATAGAATTATATAATAAATTGAAAAATCAATGTCCCTAAGACCTCCTGATTACTAATGTCTTTATTCAATCATGCATTTGTAATTTAATTTGACGTTTTGGGGATTGATCCCTATCCCATTTCAAATATAAAATAT
>NW_027113702.1:200679-202850 GCF_000696795.3 Halyomorpha halys | reverse complement strand
AGAGCGCGGTTGCACAGTGGTAAGGCACTATGCTACTAATTTTCTGTTACACCATAGCCGTGAGTCAACCCTGGGGTCCACTCAGCCTCATAAAAGGAGTACTCTTAATTAGTGAAAAATCAGGTGGTTGAGCATGTTCTTGAAAAAATACCTCCTAGTATAACATCATTCTTAACACCCTCCTTAAAAAGTACTAAACCCATGACCTTTCATGGGACGTAGTAGTTCTACATTTAAATTTAGAATCTACATTATATACATTTAAATATAAGAATTGAAGAAGGCTACTGTTTGTCTGACACAATTTATTTATTTGTGATAATAAATAATTTAGTTATTAAAATAAAATTCATTTCAGGATACTGAAATATAACAAAAACAAAATGAATCCATATAAGAATATATTCAATTATTATTACCATTGAAATGACTATATATTTCGATATTGAAGCTCATATTGTAATTAACTGTTATCAAAAATATGCAATTGCAATTATAATTGACAGTGAATTATATAATTTCGCTCCAGTCCATTTATTTAAAACCTTCAATGCACATCACAGTAATTTGCTGAAAATCCTAATTGAATATTTCAATTTCTCATTTGAAAAATAACACAACGAACCTATCAGAACCTATTAGCAAAATCATTAAACTCCATTTAGGTAGGGGTGGGGTGTGGCTGGGTCACTATCCGCTAATAAATGTACATAACGTTTATTTGCAACGAAAGAATTATCTCCGCTAATGGAGAAAATAATTTTATACAAAACTGGGCAAACGACACGTACGCCCTAATGATTGCAAATCCCTCATGGAAATATAGCACCAATAACTGAGCTGAGCTGGTGTAATATAATTGCGCGGCCGCCCTGTCCCCAGGGGCTATATCTGGGGAAAATATAAAATAATTGCAGAATAATATGTATTACTGATAAAATAATACCGAAGAGAACGGTTAATTTAGATAAGAACAAATATATCACTATTCTATGCTATGGACGTGCTCATCTTTGAATGTGCATTGTATTCTCGATAACTCGTTCGATCAGTGAAATTTTGTTGCTATTGCTTTGAAAACATTTGTTCAGCCAACAAAAAAAATTATTATTTGAAAAAATAGGTACTGAAAATGAAACTATATAAGTGCTCTGGTGGATGAAGAAAAAATGCCCAGTGAAATACTCTGGTAAATTGGCAATAGTGTTTGATATATATCAGGAGCCATCAGAAGCCTAGAATAAGATTAGAAATTTCTTCAAATGCTTTTCTTTCTCTTTAAACGCAGCGAGGAAACATCTGATTAATTTCTATTTCTAATTCCGTTGTCGAGTGACGGTCTAAATTTTTCTTTTCCCTTTCCCAATAGAAGACTAATTGGAAGAAAAACTGTGTATTTGTTTCGATTCGGATTGTGATTCCTAATAATCACAGAATATTTCCATTATGGGCTCAATTTTTCTTTTCCAAGATATAATATAAAGAGTTGTGAGAAGACTAATGATGTGATACATTTTTTTTTTTATTTTATACCAGATCGGCCAGGTGGGCCTTACATGGTTGATATAACCGTATATAGTCTCGTACAAAAGACACCCCTAACTATATACAATGTTCTTATTAAAAGAAAAAAAAATAAATAGGTAAGAATAATGCTATTTAATAAAAGAGGAAAGTAAAATAAATAACAAAAAATAATAATATTGGTACACTTAAATCAAACAAACAATTGCCCTCTATTGTAATAAGAAATAAGTTAACTTGAAAAAGGGACGAGAGAAGAAAAGAGAAAAAAAAATAATGAACAAATAAAATGAATAATAATAATATGTAAAATAGAGGTAGTGTGACTATGAATTAATTTTATATTTATCAAAATTTATAACAGAATGTCCTGCAGCAGTCTGGGCTTCAGTCTTCGGGTTGAGGTTGGGTTTCCCAGGTTGTAGGTCACTGCTCCTTTAACTGTCGGCAACTGGTAGGGGAACTTCATGAACCGTTTTTTGATATAATCCTCTATTGACTCCATTTGTAATTCGCGATGCAATTGGCTATTTCTTATGAACCAAGGAGCATTAACTGCGATTCTTAGGACTTTATTTTGAAAAGATTGTAGTTTTTTTCCTTTTCGTAAAGGAAGCCGCTCCCCAGACTTCACAGCCGTACATCAG
>NW_027113702.1:196500-198744 GCF_000696795.3 Halyomorpha halys | reverse complement strand
CATGAAAATGGTGAGACAAACATTAGCTTGTCTAAAGACGATCGAAAGACTCTATCGTTCCTTATATTTAGGAACATAGGGCCTAGTCACGTGTTCATCAGTATCTCATGATATCAAGACAAGGAGATTAAGATAGGTGGGACAAGTGGCTCCAGGACCCCTCCATCAGGATGCCTCTTCACAACAAGGAATGCCAGTATAGTTGCCAAGATACGACGTGAAAGGCCAAAGACTAGATGGATAGACAGAAGCAACAAAGATGTGAAAGAGCTGCATGCTAGCAGACGTCGAGAAGGCTGGCCAAAGATCTACAAGGTGTTTAGAGCCAACCGAAATATATATATATCTTATATTATAAATTTGAAATATTAGAAAGAATATAGTTTTATTGGCAAACATATCGCCTGTTCTTCCTGTTGATGGACTAAGAAATACAGAATTATATAAAGAACAGAACAAAAAAAAAAAAAACCTTGCTTTAAGATATTTTCAAGACTTGGAATAGACGTGAAATGTGGAAACTAAAATCGTTAACTCTTATGCTATTATAATGATTCACTAGGCTTAATACGGTGTGTTAGTGTTAACAATCTAAAATTGTTTTGATTATTCAGGGGAACATATTAATTGGCAAACCAACAACAAGCCTTTATAAAACAAATCAAATTCTAAACGTTTTAGAAGTCACTATATTTTATCATTTTTATTAACCCTCACTTATTTAAATAAATAATTATGAATTATCCAATAATAATTATCTCCAATAATTATCCAATAATACTCAGCTGTGATTAATTATTTATTCAAACTTTTTTTACGCAGTATTAAAATCCAAAGCTTTACAACTCAGGAGTAACTTTTTGAAAGATTAGTCACTTTTCATCTTCATCTCTTAATTACTACCTGTCACGGTTGAGAAAATGACAATTAGTGATATGCTATAATTACTCAAGAGTTAGTGTGACGGGAGGCATGAGGGGGTGAGGTAGCATCTTTACCCGGGCTTGATTAAGTTTGTAATAGTCACGAAAGGGGAACTTCAGCGTCTCAGTTTCGGAGTAATGATAAATATAATTTTTCTATGAAAATATTCATTTATACATAAATAATTATACGTCGTTTATTTCACAATAATAAGTAGCATCAGCATTAATCAGTACATGTTTTATATTTTTTATTTATTTTTTTTTTTTTCACCACCAGAGAATATTCTAGACACTATTAGCTCTTATATACTTTGAAAACCTCACTTAGTCACCAACTTTATTGCCAGAAAAGAGGAAGAATTTTTAGCAGTTCTTCAACTACTATAATTTTTATAGACACTTCTCATAATTTAAATTCGAATAAGGTTCCTCTATTGTATACTGCTATACTTGTAACCTCAAATTAGATAAACTTCCGATTAATATAAAGACAAGTATTCCCCCTCCATTTCACTAATTTTCCAAAAGACGTTTCTAGCTTTCGTTCCATATTGTAATTTACTTTTTTAGAGTGAAGACTGAGGTGAAAATTTGTAAACTCGAGTAGTTATCATTGTTCCACTACCACAGCCGTTTGTAAGTTTTGTTTTTATATATACGAATAAATATTGTACTGGTTGCTTAAAGCCAATCTTTTTTTCGTTCACTGACCAGAGACTATGTACCCGGAGAAAAGCCCAAGGACGTGCTTGATGTTAGATTGGCTTCATTAATGACAGGATTGCACCCCGCCCACGCTTTACACTCTTACCTTACTCAACTCTACAAGATAATAGATATTGGATTATCAAAGAAAAATAATATCCTAAATTATATATTGAGTGTACTCGTATAAATATAAATATATTCATATTATTAAACGGTCTAATACAGGAGCTTACATTAAAAAGTTTACATATCCATAAAATAAGAAATTATTTTTGCAATGCAAGGATCCCATTCAGTTCATTCATATTAAATTAATATGAATGAACTGAATGGGATCCTTCAATCATTTTCTATCAAAACCCTTACTCTTGTAACACTCATGTTAAGTGATGTATCAAAAAGAGGACGAAACCTCCTACAATTTTGTTATAATACTTCGTTCTAAAGGGAACATATTCATGTTTATTTGTATAAGAAATGCAGAACGAGGAAATAGCGGTGATCTTAATAAATCTCAACTTTTCATAATAAGGCCCATCTGGACATATGGAGTTGAGCTTTTGGGCTCCACTAAACCTTCGAATTCCTCTCGTATCCAATCTTTACAATC
>NW_027113702.1:192716-196450 GCF_000696795.3 Halyomorpha halys | reverse complement strand
CACCTATTTATGTAACGAATATAGAAAACTTCGTTTCCTTTGGTAGGGAAATAGCTAATTTGATAGGTCAGACAAATTTCCGCTGTTTTTCAAGAGTGAAGGATATAAAAATCAACACTACATCGAAGGAACATTACAAAACATTAATAAATTATTTGAACTAAAAAAAATACAACTTTCATTGCTACCAACTTCGCGATGATAAAGCATACAAAGTGGTCTTGAGAGGGTTACATTCAACTACCCCCACAAGCGAAATATAAAGTGGCCTAGAGGAAATAGGTCATAATGTCCGAAATATATCACCCGTATTGAACCCCACGGAAAAATTTCCACTGCCACTGTTTTTCATAGAAATAGAACCAGCACGAAACAATATCGAAATTTTTCAAGTCACAAGACTTGTATTTTCAGCGGTAAGATTTGAGGAGCCCAGGCAGAAATCTATAATAGTACAGTGCACTAACTGTCAAGACTTGGGACACACAAAGAGCTACTGCCATCACCAAGTGTTAAATGTGCCGGCCTCCATGCATCAAACACCTGCTAGAAATCAAGAGATGAGCCAGCCAAATGTGCACTCTGTTCAAAAGACCATCCGGCCAACTACAGAGGATGTAAGGTCTATAAAAACGTTTATAGGCAAAGGACCCATAATGGGCATTAAAAACTCCTGAGAAAAGTGGACAGGTACCTCCTAAAGTTGAGAATTTAGCAACTTTTCCAGAATTGGAGAAAAATGCAACTAAACTCAACCAACAACAACCTTCTGTCTCAACCGTCCCAGACCATCATCGCCAGGAATACAGAAGACCGCAACCATATTCTGAAGTCTCAAGGAACCAGCAGTCTCGACGTCAGGCGCCTCAGGCCTCCCATTCCTATCTCCAAATCTCTCACTCCCAAACTCACACTCCTCGTCCGCCTATTCCTTCCCATCATCTACCTTTAAAAGTAAAATTACCTCCTGAGCATCCACATTCAACTCCTACTCATCCTACTGTTCAAGTAAATAACCCACCCCAATAACCGATTAAAATAGATCCTGCACCCCATACCTCACGACGGGTTCTCCCCACACCCAGCGCTCCGAGTCATACAAATTACCCTGGTCCACATCCACATTTCAACAACAATCCACCCGATATAAACTCCATCCTATCATCCTTCCTGTTGGATCTCCAAGAAACTATTAAACCACTTATTACACTTCTCACTAGAATCCTTACCGAAATTCCTTTTAATCTCCCACGATGAGTGCAAAGCCCTTAGCTATCCTTTTGTGGAACGCTAATGGACTACATAACCACCGTGACGAACTCGATATATTTCTCCACAACAAGCACATAGACATTACACTGTTGACAGAAACTCACTTTACTCAACAATCACATTTCTACATCCGTGACTACATTACTTATCGATCAGTACCACCTAGACAATACTTCACACGCCGGATCGTGCATCCTTATCCCATTCCCTCCTTCCTTCCACTCCAACTGCCGCTATCCAATCAACCTCAGTAATCATTTCAACTCGTCCTTTCCATTTAACATTATCAGCTGTATACTGCCCCCTGGTAATCCACTTTCCTACAACCACCTTCATTCTTTATTCCAATCTCTTGTTGGACCGCGCTTCATTGCTGGAGGAGACTATAATGCCAAACATCAACGATAGAGATGTCGTACATCTAATACCCGTGGAAATATCCTGTCCAGTGTCACTACCTCCAAGTTATTCTATCCTCTCGCCCATGAACCCTACTTACTGGCTTACATCCCTCAAGAAACGATATTCTTGATATAGTTATCACCTCTGAAATTTCCTGTTCCCGGACCAACATCGAATCTATAGATGACCTTTCCTCAGACCACAATCTAGTTATCCTTTTCTTACATTTGAACTTCGTTCCTAAGCCTTCGTTCCTCTTCCATTCCTGACAACCCTACGAGGCGCCTGAAAAGAAAATACCTTCTCATGTTTTATATGTAAAAACGTTATTAGAATACTACTAATAGGTGGTTTCTCTTCACGGCAGTATCACTCCATCATAAACTTACATCAAATTTACCTAATGTAATTATTATATACAGTGTAAATTTCAATAAAGATATTAAAATCTGTACTGATACAGCCCATGGAGGGTCAGGTGTTCAGTACTTTGAGAAGTACTGTTACTAGACCAACGTTTGTGCAAGGAGGGGATTTGGTCAAAATCACGCTCGACCATCAGATTTTTACCCAATTAAGGGTACCCAAATCAGGAGGCTGAGTGGACCCCAGGAGGGCTCGAGAACCCATGAAGTCGACTCACGTCTACATTGTAACGAAAAACGATTTTTTACCCAGCCGGATTCGATATCGGGGCCTTGGAGTTAGTAGCACCGCACCTTATCCCGATGCTACTGCACCCCTTCCCCTCCTCCAAAGATATAAAAAAAAATTTAATATTTTTGGACATGTAACAATAACACTTTAGGTGTCTATAATATAATAAGGTACTAATATTTAATCAATAAAAGGGGTCTCGTACTGTTTTTCATTCAATATACATTAAACAAACAAAATTTAGAATATCTATGAAGGTACTCAATATTTACCACATGTTATAGAGAATAGCATTACTCGCCTCAATTACCTCCTCGAAAGGAATTCTATACCAACAGCAGCAACACTCCCTTCACCACCAGAGAATATTCTAGATACTATTAGCTCTTATATACTTTGAAAATCTCAATTGGTCACCAACTTTATTGGCAGAAAAGAGGAGGAATTTTTAGCAGTTCTTCAACTACTATAATTTTTATAGACACTTCTCATAATTTAAATTCGAATAAGGTTCCTCTATTGTATACTGCTATACTTGTAACCTCAAATTAGATAAACTTCCGATTAATATAAAGACAAGTATTCCCCCTCCATTTCACTAATTTTCCAAAAGACGTTTCTAGCTTTCGTTCCATATTGTAATTTACTTTTTTAGAGTGAAGACTGAGGTGAAAATTTGTAAACTCGAGTAGTTATCATTGTTCCACTACCACAGCCGTTTGTAAGTTTTGTTTTTATATATACGAATAAATATTGTACTGGTTGCTTAAAGCCAATCTTTTTTTCGTTCACTGACCAGAGACTATGTACCCGGAGAAAAGCCCAAGGACGTGCTTGATGTTAGATTGGCTTCATTAATGACAGGATTGCACCCCGCCCACGCTTTACACTCTTACCTTACTCAACTCTACAAGATAATAGATATTGGATTATCAAAGAAAAATAATATCCTAAATTATATATTGAGTGTACTCGTATAAATATAAATATATTCATATTATTAAACGGTCTAATACAGGAGCTTACATTAAAAAGTTTACATATCCATAAAATAAGAAATTATTTTTGCAATGCAAGGATCCCATTCAGTTCATTCATATTAAATTAATATGAATGAACTGAATGGGATCCTTCAATCATTTTCTATCAAAACCCTTACTCTTGTAACACTCATGTTAAGTGATGTATCAAAAAGAGGACGAAACCTCCTACAATTTTGTTATAATACTTCGTTCTAAAGGGAACATATTCATGTTTATTTGTATAAGAAATGCAGAACGAGGAAATAGCGGTGATCTTAATAAATCTCAACTTTTCATAATAAGGCCCATCTGGACATATGGAGTTGAGCTTTTGGGCTCCACTAAACCTTCGAATTCCTCTCGTATCCAATCTTTACAATC
>NW_027113702.1:184016-192666 GCF_000696795.3 Halyomorpha halys | reverse complement strand
AGTTTCTCTACATCCTGTATCATATCATTATGTCATTATGATCAAATTTACTTGTTGTATTTTTTATACAGTTGTAAATATCAATAAATAAATTTAAAAAAAAAAACTTTTTTTCAGTTTTTTCACAGCTGAAATTGTTGGAACCAAGTATAACACAAGTTACTTTAGCGGCTTATGAGTGCAGAGATAGCTCTACGGTAGGCGGAGAAGGCTTCTTCAAAAATGACCAAGAAATTGGTAGGGTTGAATATTACATTTAATCGCAAGAAGACCGTCTGTATTAGTTTCTCCTTCCAGAAGAACAAACGCTCTCTCCTTAAAGTATATTGGGTAGTGTATCAGCGTGATACGTTTCAGGATGGTGTCCTTAAACGTATTGTCTAACATTCCTCTTTACAAAGAGCGAAAACATCCATACGACACTGCCGACAATGACAGAATTCATCTCGAGATGAATTTCGTCATCAGACAACAGTCACAAGACTGTTTTTCTCATATGTGTCCGTTATATTTCCTTTCATTAGCTCCCTCTTAAAATGCACCAAATGATGTGAAAGAGATGGATATTATCAATTATCACTACACCAACCCCCCCCCCTAGAAAATTTTACAAACTGGATATGTACACTTTCAAAAGCAATCTATTCAATTAAATTTTACATTGACTTAACTAATGTAATGAATAAATCGGACTTATCATATTGTTGCAAATTTCAAATTCAATCGAATTGATTAAATCAGTCATGATGGCACTCTATTATAACTACTACTGATTTACTGAATATATAACTTCCAGCGAATAAATGTTAATTATTTAAATAGAATAATTCATAAAATTAATTGTATTTATGAATTATTTTGAGTGCAAATAAATTGAAAATTAAAAACAATAATAATGAAAGTTTCAAAACTGCTTTTATCCCGAAAATAAGGTTCTACCACACTAAAATGCCAAGAATTTTTTTTTTAGTTAGTATCAGAATGGTGCACAGCAGGACTGTAGTGTCCTCTCATTTATTATTTAAATAAATATTTATGTGGGGGAGCGGTATGGTTGCTACTAGCTCCAAGGACCCGGGTTCGAATCTGGCTGTGGTAGATAATTATTTATTCTGGTCCTGTAGCCGTGAGTCAACCTTGTGTTTCCGGAGCCCTGCGGGGTCCATCCAGCCTCATAAAGTAGGTTATTAAACACCTTATTTGGGGAGAAATCTGGCGGTCGAGCGTGATTTTGACCAAGTCATCTCCTTGCACAACTGTTGTTCAGTGACAGTACTTCCTTAAAAAGTACGGCAATCCACACTACTCTTCATATTTTCTATATATATATTAGTTTGTGAGGCTATATTCTTCCTTTATGTTGCCATTCAGCTTTTGGAATTGTGTGATCGTATGCTAGGACTGATAAACTATCACAGATTAGAAAAGTTACTATAGTCCTATGAGAAAGATCGTTATTTCATTTTTATCACGTTTAGCCACTGTTGAGTAATATCTGGGCCCGGTTTCATAATAAAGTACAAACTAATATTATTAGTCTAGTCGATTTAACTTAATACAATTACACTGACTAGTACTATAGTAACTTGTACTTTAGTACTTTTTAACTGCTGTAATATCACTAATAGTCCTCCCTATTATGAAAAAAGTATTAGTGTAATTAACATGTAGTTTCTATAATTGTGTTTTGAACTAATACTATTAGCTTTGATTATGAAACAGGGCCCAGGTATGAAGGTAAAAACATTGTAATCAAATGTAAACATAAAACCAAGTTTTTCTCCATGTGAGAGTTTAAATTTTATTGAAAAATGGATGACTGTATTAAAACTGATTTTAAAAATACGGTTTAATGTAAATAATGAAAGTTGTACTGATGCTCCAATTAAAATCTGAAACAAAGCAATTTGTTGAAATCAGTTCGTAATCAATATTTCTTTTCATAGTCGAGTTCTAATATGTTTTTCGTTAGGGCAAATTACATCAGTTCGTGATGTAATTAGCAAGAATGAATATGATTTAATCAATAAATCTAGATCATACCACTATTTTTTTAATCCCTTCCTCGTCATATCTTACTTACAGGTGGAGGGAGGGGATTATTCTACAGGCTACCATCTGATTCCAACTATATTGGTAAGGTCCAGTTTTCATTCCAACGGGTCGCCACAAAATATATGTCAACTCACCCAGGCCGGAATTAAACCGGCGCTACTTCAGTTTCCAGTTGCTGAGACAACGCATTAATACTCTAGACCACTGATTTCCTAAGTGTGCGCCGCGGAATATTAGTAGTTAAGCTCTACGAATAATAATTCCAATTGCAACATCCTATTTGTGCGAAGCTAAGTTTTCGGCGGTCACGGTCTCGAAAATAAATGATGGACAAGAAATGAGGGTCACCATATAAAATTTTATTCAGAGATGTGAGAAGTTGTGTAGCGAATCATATCAATCCCTTTAATAATTTTAATAATGTTATCATCAATGGACGTTCAATTAATTGTTTGTGAATTTAAAATTCGTGTTTAATTTATTGTTCAACTAACCTATCCACACGGTGGTTGCCCAGTCTCATTGTTAATATTACCAAAACAGTTTAAATTAGATATTTTATATCATCCTAAGGAAAATAGTAAGTATCTGTTTTTAATTGTTCACTATTAAATGAGTAATTCGTTTTTAAATAGGAAAGTTTTCCAATTTTTCAAGAAAGTGAAAAATTTAGAAAGAATCAAATGTAGTAAGGATGCCGCGGAC
This sequence comes from Halyomorpha halys, assembly GCF_000696795.3. Taxonomy (NCBI): domain Eukaryota; kingdom Metazoa; phylum Arthropoda; class Insecta; order Hemiptera; family Pentatomidae; genus Halyomorpha; species Halyomorpha halys. Next base: position 189,906 of record NW_027113702.1, on the reverse strand, counting down.
ATAATCCCATTATTTAGGGAGCTTCAAACCGAAAAAGATTCGGAACCTCTGATCTTGACAACTATGTCCTCAACTTACTACTATATATAGCTTAAGTTATTCACATGATTTAAAAACTATATATTTGAAAGTATGTGTTAAAAAAAGATCCATTCTCGTATAATCTTTTCCCTCTTCTTTACAAAACAATCCAAATTATTTATAAAAAATTTTTTTATTGATTAAATGTAATCTTGATTTATGTTGCGATTGTTTACTGATGTTTTGAGTTGTGACTATTTTTTCTAATGTTAAACCATTCATTCCCTTACTTTATTTTATATCTATCTTCTTGAATTTTTTTAAGGTCTTCCACGTGATGCTTTCCTCGTATTAACGTAAAATCTCTATCTGCTCACTAATATTAATAAATTAATGTGATAAATTTGTGTATGAAATTATAATTATATAAAAGATAAATCGTTATATAAAAGTTTTTAAACTAGCTACTTAGTTAATTTGAGTTATTTAAAATACCAATCCAGGTTTTAATTTGTATTTAGTAATGTATTAAATTATATTAAATCCAAAAAATATTAAGTCAATGATCATTTAAGAATAATAATTAAATATTATAGATAATAGTGTAATTATAAAACCTAAGATTGCTAATCCATTAAATTATAATAAGTACTTATGTCTAATTAAAGGATAAACAATGAAAATATCCTTATTTATCTATGCCGACTTTATCTACGATATTTATCCTATTGAATATTAAATTAATACATCTGCTAGGAAAGTGCAAAGATTTTAATCATATATTTTAAAACAACTTTTTCAATTATTAATTATTAATTATATTGTTCGTAGATTTAGACTAAATTTAATGTTGAATTCCACCCTGAAGGATGTCACACTGAACATGTCGTGCGGGTACTGTAGGACCAGCACGCCTTGTCTCCCAGCCGACATCTATCCTACTTGGATTTAAAATCATTATATAAAATTATACTTAATATATAGATAATTATACAAAAACTTCAATCCGCAGGTTAAATAAGCCAACAAAACATTTACAGCTTTGAACATTGCCCCATAACTTACACATCTTTTTTTATCAAAATAGTAAGTTCATTTTTACCTATAAATAAATTATATTACAAAAATCTATGTTAAAATGGATTGTATAAGGTTCTATCCCAAATTAATTATAAATTTTGTACTGTACACTAATCGAAATAAAAAAATATATTTTAATTTGTGACATGTGCAGGTGGTAAAATAAAAAAAAAATAATTGTTTTATGTCATTTTTGATAAGTAGCAATGAATTAGCCGAATATTCTAGAAGAAAATTTATCCATCTCTCTTTCAGCTCTGTAAGGTTTTTTACACGGCTCTTTGGGTCAGTTTATGGATTTATAATATTATAATTACATATTTATAATCTTGAAATTTTCTTGAGACTGGTAATTTTTTTTTTATAATAAATAATTTAAATTCCATCCATTATAGTCTCAAAACCTTTATTTCTCTTACAAGTTCGACGTTTCGGCCAATCCAGCCATCTTCAGGGACAATCTTAATACAACTTTGAAATTATATAATTTAAAAAATTCTAAACTCCATGCAGGTTATTCTTCCCAGGTCAAAAACATCAATTTCTAATTAGTCAGTATTCACTTAAAACAAAATCAAAATCATATTATCACAGGAACTATTCCTTAAACTTTTTTTTTTTTTAAAGTGAATACTAACTAATTAGAAATTGATGTTTATGGCCTGGGCAGAATAGCCTGCCTGCATGGAGTTTAGAATTTTTTTAATTATATAATTTCAAAGTTTAAGATAGTCATTGAAGATGGCCGGATTGGCCGAAACGTCGAACTTGTAAGAGAAATAAAGGTTTTGAGACAATAATGGATGGAATTTAAATTATTTATTATAAAAAACTTATAGATGCTTCAGAAATATCAATCTCCTTTTTTTTATATCTTCTGTAATATTTTCTCTGTTTTCTTATATTTTATTTTTATTTTTCATTTTCCTGTCATTATATTACATGGATTTCAGTTTCTCTCATAACTCTTTTAACAACTTCATGTTTATCTAGACTCTCGTTTAGAAACTAGACGTTCACTTGCATGATGACATTCCGTTTGCACTGCTCCATTGTAGTGGCTTATTTTTTGTTTTGGAAAAGCATATCTTAATATAAAAATTCCTATTAATCCCATAAACTCTTTCACTGAAAAAAATAGAATTCTTTTAATAATTGTTATAAATTTGGTTTCATGTACAGATATTTTCAAATCGGTTTTATTTGGATGTTTTTTTTAAGAGATTTTATGGTTCAATTTGCTAGGCACTCGGAAATATTATATCACTACATCTTTGATTTTTCCTCACCAAAATTGGCGAGACTTTACCATGTTTAAACAGTGTTAGTTTGGTGATATAAAATTGCTTTTTAATTACATACCTTTTATTTTTTGCAGAAACATATTCTGAGTTCCATTTGTTTTAAATTGTAATTATGTTTTATTGTTTGGCGTATAATGCCTGCATTAGCAAGTTTCTAAGTATAATTTTTATATTGACCTTTTCCTAGGAATATGATATCTACTTATTATATCTTAAACTTATATTTTTGATTTACGTAAGGGCCTTATGTGTCGGATATAATTCGTAAGTAATCAATAGCGTATAAGATCGATTATCAACATAACAGGTGTGCACTTGGCAAGTCATTTTATGATGGTGATAGATGTGTTGTATGTGATCATCGGTTTTTATTATTCTGACAGAGTTAATAACTGCTAAGAAAAAAATTATGTTGATGATTTTTCTGATTCTTGTGATATTTTAAGACCTATTGTGAGTGTCTGTCTAATAAGGCACTATTACTACTAGATGGTTTATCGCATGGGAGTGAAGGATATACTGCGCCAAGCTTTTACTTTTCCTATATAAGTTGTGTTTAATCCTTCTTGAATAAAAATATGTTTCGGAAAAAATTAAATCTTCGGAAAGAGATTACATTTGCACAATTCCAGTAGGCATCTTTTAGCTAATCAATGAACCTGACCATAAGATCAAAACAGCTTGAGTGAATTAGTGAGCCATGAATAGGACCTAACCTGCTCATTGCAATTAGTAATTGACTCTGAACCGATCTCAATAAGAGTTATGTCCATCAGGTAGCCACACCGTGGCACGTGGTACAGTTATTTTTTCTGCATTATTGCGAATACCGGAGGCTAAAGTGAACGAAATACGTGTTAGTCCGAATACAGGATGAGTTGTGGAAATGTTTACCTGCATATCCTTCCCTTTTTAAACGATATATGAATATCGCAGACAACAAGGACTCTTTTATAAACTGATAGGTAAAGTAATAAAAATGGTGACGAATAATTATTATTTTAATAAAATAGTACAAAGATGATTAACAATACTAAAAAAAAAAAAAAGACGGATATTGAAAAATCAAAATATGCACAATGTTCCAAAACTTTATATGAAAAATCAGTATAGGAAATTAAAATATATTTATAAAATATAAATATATTACATTCAAATTTCTGAATAAAATTCAATACTAGCCAAATACGAGGCATTACATAAAATCTCTTGACATCCAATAACTCTTTAAAAATCCCAAATCATTTGCCCTATAATACCTAATTATATCTGTTATATAATTATCTATATTTACTATATTAGGATGTATGAGAAATCAACTTCATTTATTATAATAATATTTTTAGACTGTACAGCTGTAACTATGATTGATACCCAGTATGATGAACTAAGATGAAATGCATTAGGCATTGTGTTGGTTTTATTTATGACAATGTGCAACAGGCACAAAGCAAATAGGCTAATGTGAACAATAGTCAAATTATTTAAAATAAAAGTACAAATATTTATAAGTTGATGACAATTATTTCAGGAATTTATCAAAATAATAAATAAAACTGCATTGTAAAATGAGATATTATTGGATGTGGAATAATTGGTTTTATATGAATCAACTAAGGCATAATATCCTGTAATAGCAAAACCATTGGGGCTTGATCAATTTCATCAAATTTAAGATATTGTTGTTGATAGATAAAATTCTCTTTTTCATAATAAGATAAGACTTTGGAGAGAAACAGAAATAGTTCAGAGGACACATTAAATAAATTTTGTGTTTTAAATTATTATTAATTAATATATAATGTTTATAGTAAATGTAATGGCCGAAACGTTGGAATTATAGTGAATAAACATGTAGAGATTATATGGATACATCTTATTATAATTGAACAGTAAACGTAATGTCATAGCAATTGTAGAAGTGTATTTTTTGTAAAGGGTTGATAAGATATAATCATACCTCATTTAATTATAGATTGAACTAGAATGATGGACAAATGTCCACAAAGTCAATAAAAATTGAAAATTAATGTGAATTTACTACTATTTCTGCTATTGAAACAAGAAAATATGCAGTACATTAATAAACTTAAAAAAATAAATAAATAAATAAAAAAAAATGGTTCTAAACCAAAATTTCTGAAGAAGATAAATATTGAATGTACATCGTATAAAAACTCATAACAATAATTGTTTCAAATTTAAAAATTGATTGTTCAAAATTACCTCATTATATCAGTTATTTGTTTATATTATGTTAGGATGTATGAGCAATCAACTTTATCATTCTTTTTGTATATATGTCATTATACACTAAAGAAACCTAATTAAAAACAAGTGTAAAAAAGATAAAAAATAAAAATAATTTTAGAAATAATATATACATATTTAAAAATAAGGCATCTAATTAATTGATTTGCTTCTTTCGGTCAACTAGTCAATCTGTTTACATATTTTAGTATATTTGAAAGAATCGGTGATAGTTCGAGTAGTAAAATTGAAGGTGAAATCCCTCGTTGTTTTTTTATCCATATTGAGCAATTTTATTTTTTAGGTATATATAATTAGAATAGGTATATAAAGAGATACTCATAATTTTAGGGTCTCCTATGAAAGAAAAAAATTATTATATATACATTTATATTATATCCTTCTAATAATATTACAGATTTTTATTATTGTATTTAATAACATTGTATTAATATCATAGAGGAAACCTATAGTTACATAGGTGTTTGAAAACATTGTTTTTGTTTACGTGTATAATGTTGCGTAGTATATGGAGTAGTAGTATCGACTCTAGAGCAAGAGAAAGAGAAAGGTACGTAGCTAGGGCGTGTAACCGGAAGCGGGGCGGTTAGGTAGGCTTGTTTATTGACATATTTTCAAAAAGGGGGAGGAGGGGAAGGCACCCCCACCACCCGCCATTTTTCCGCACTAATACTAACGCATAGAAAAAGGGTGCGCACTAGGGCCGTTAGAAATATTGTATCGACCGGCTACCCCCACTACTCACGCACCCCCACTCTCACTTTCCCACTACGAGGGACTTAATTGCGACGCAGTTTAGCACGACCTCATGCCGTCTATTCGAGTTTGAAAGAGGAGATCCTGGCAAAGGAATGAAAGAGAAATTTCTATTTTTAATCCTGAAAAAAAATTGGAGGAAAGTGCAAGTCGACCGTGGGAGGAGCTTTCCCTTTCGTTAGAACCCGGAAGTCCTGAGTTTTAAATCCCATTTATTCGCGATAGATGTGCTGGAACCAATTTTAACACTGCCAGTTCATGCGTTATATATTTCTAGCAATCACACACTGATGTTTTACGAAAATTATCAACTTAAAAAAAAAAAAAATCGCACGTCGATAAAAAACACCCCATTCTCCAGTTGTTGAATGATTGTCCTCTAACCATTATACATAATAATATTTATTTGGACTATTGCTGCTGTTTTTCGACAAAATTCATGAACATTATTTAATCTG
>NW_027113702.1:175632-183316 GCF_000696795.3 Halyomorpha halys | reverse complement strand
AGAATTTAAAATGTATCTACGAGACTGATCAAAATTAACCTCTGTGGTCCAAGAATTCCATTAATAGAATAACTTATTTTAATTCAAACTGCTACATATTTTAGTAAAACCAATTTCTGAAAATGTATTAATAAAAGAAAATATCAACAACAACTAATCCCGTCTTAAGCGCAACGTCAATAAAAGAACAAGACATGTTTTGCTAAACTTATATTGCTAATGTATATATTTCATTTTTTTTTTATCTGTGTATTCTCCTTTTGTTTTGGGTAAGATTTTTAATTAAAATTTGTTCTACTGTATTCATTAAATATCTTGAAAGATTCATAGATTAAATACAATATTTATTATATGTAATCAATTATTGATCGATTTATGGATGCGTATCCGTAATTATCGTGGATGTTTTTTTCTTTGGAATTTACACTAGTACATAAAATATTAAATTGGCCAAAATTGACTTCGAACGGCTCTTAAACCTACGATTTTAGTTACCAATTAAAGTTTAAAATATAATTTTATTTAAATTAAAAATAAAAGGACTCTTGACTGACGGCTTAAACTTTTAACTAGTTTAGTTTTATCTTGAAATGTGCTGGCCCTCACGCCAATAATACCTGCCAGAAACCGGCAAAATGTACGCTATGTGAAAAAGACCACCCAGCAAGCTACAGAGACAGTGACGTTTATCAAAATATCCACAAACAAATATCTCATTTGATAACATCAAAAGCCCTAGATCAAACTAGCACCCAACCGCATGAAACCCAAAATTTGGAAATTTTCCCAAACTTAGAGAAAAGATCAGCTCAAGTCATCGAATCGCAGCCTTCTACCTCAAATACCTTGGATCAATCTCATCAAGACTCAACCCGGACATACTCCGAGATCACCAACAAGAATCAAGATTCTCGACGTCAGTCCTAATAGTATCCCACATCCTTACACTTCTTCCTCGAAAAGCCATACTATTCCTCACATAGTTATATAATGCCGTTCTCCGTTCCACATATTTTCCTGATCCAAGGAAATTATCTATAGTCAAAATAATACCCAAACCCCCAAAACCACCAAAGCATCCATCCTCTTACCGTCCAATCTCTCTATTACCGATCATGGGCAAAATCCTCGAAAAACTCATTTTGAAACGCCTACACCTCATCCTAGATTCTGATCATATAATCCCAGAACACCAGTTTATATTCCGAACATCCTACTCCACTATCCAGCTATGTCATGGTGTGGTGGATGCTGTCTCATCTTCTTTCGAGGGCGGAATGTACTGCGCGGGAGTCTTTTTCGATATAGAGCAGGCTTTTGAACGAGTCTGGCATCCGGGGCTGCTTTACAAAATGCGTAAGCTCTTATCTCCTGCATACTTTCTCTTCATCCATTCCTTTCTAACTAATAGAGTATTCCAAGCAAACCACAATGGTTCCTCATCCTTCATCCTTCATCCTTCTATTCTCAATCCGCTGGAGTTCCTCAAAGTAGTATCCTAGGTCTCATCATCTACACCGTCTATACAGCTGACATCCCTACAAATCCTAACACTATCCTCACCACGTATGCCGATGATATGTGTGCTCACAGTTAATAATAACCCTTTGATTACATCTGAAACTCCCCAGTCCCATATCACAGCCCTCAATGACTGGTGACGAAATTGGATGATAAAAATAAATCCCATCAAATCACCTTTACACTTCGTCGTAAACCTGCCGACTGCCCTACAGTATACTTTAATAATGTTTCTCTTACCCCTGTAGAACAGACCCGCTACCTTGGACTACATCTAGACAAACGACTAACTTGGAATCCATACACAAGACTTAAAAGACAGGAAACTGCACGTCGATTCCCATTATTACAGCACTTACTAGACAAACGGTCTAAACTTCTAATTCATTACAAAAGACTAATCTACTGGCAATAATAAGGCCTTTCAGGACGTACGGAGTTGAGCTTAGGGGCTCCACTAAACCTTCATATTCCTCTCATATCCAATCCTTACAATCCAAAATGCTTCGTAAAATCCTCAATGCTCCTTACTTTATCACAAATAAAATAATCTATAAAGACCTAAATGTTCTTTATATAACTGATCTAGCACGAACCAGATATCAATCATTCCATTATAAACTCCCTAACCACTCAAATCTTTACTTGTACTTTATGTACAGTTCTAAATGTCAATAAATAAATAAAACAGTATTATCTTTCGTTTTTTTGTTATTGTTTTTTTTTTACCGCAATGTAAACCATAATTGATATGTAAGCAGCAAAGAAAAATTAATTTGTAAAAAGGTGTATCTCGAAGAAGTTAATTGTTAAAGTACACATATCTGTTAAAACAGGAGATTGATGTGGTGCTGAATAGAAGCTTGTCGATATTTGACTCAATAAAACATAATCTAATACAAGAAAAGATGTTCACTTTGCGATTTTCAATACTTGAGAAGATACTTTCTATTTGAAAAGTATAAAGTATGAAATTTTAAAAGTATTATGACGGTATCTAAAGTTAAGTCAAGTTGCATCTCTAATGCAACCTCTAAATACTATTTTACAAATTGCAATAATGCCTAGATCAAACTGGATAGTTAAAAGGGTTTTAGACAGATCTGTGTTCTCTTTCTAGCGCTCTAGAGATGCTACAGATTGAGAAAATAAATGCAAAACACAAATGAAATGTATATGTCTATTTATCATTATTATTAAGACACTACGGTCCTGCAAAAACCCGGACATCCTATACCATAACCAACCAATGTACACGATCGCTTGCTTTTTTGCTCTTTGAACATTTAAAAGCTTCAAATACTCCTCCACATCGCCCTGCTAACTGATACAGAGACGTCCTCTTTGCCGTTTTCCATCTGGTTTACCATAAACCATCTTTTTGGGTATCCTTCCATCGGGCATCCTCTGAACATGTCCAGCTTGTTCTTGCTCTTTTGCATACATCCATTTAGTAGAAACTTTGGTTTGTTTTCATTTTATTATAATAGAAAATTTACCTTCAATAGCGATTAATTTTAGTTATAAACGAAGAATTGAAAAAATGCTTCTATTTTTTACAATTTATTTACTTTTTTTTTAAATTTTATATATATACATAATAATAATTATATATGATGCTGTTGAAAATGTAATTTACTTAATTTACCTTATTTCTTTTATTGTATTTTTAATAATATTATATATTTACATTTTCACTTATTATGGATATATGTTATAACTCAGTTCTTGCAGTCCTAATAATTATTGCTCTTGAGTGTAGCATCATTTCAACAGAAGTTAAATAAAAAAAATTTATCGTGAAGCTGGTGACTGCAAAAAACATAGAAACGTTGAGAAAAATTCCGTTATTAATTTGCTTTGGAAAACCATTCGTTAAATGGCCTAAAAGAAGGCAAGAATCCTCACGGACCTTTTGCTATACAATAGTGAAAATTGGTTTATTTAGCAGTAATTAGACGTAAATTAAAGAGAAACTGTATGAAAAATCTAGCATTTTTTTTTTAGTTTATTTATTTTATTTTTTTATTTAGTTTATTTTTTTTAGTTTATTTAGTTAATTTAGCATTTTAGTTTTTGAAACCAAAAGCATCTACTGATTTTGATATCTTCACTAAAGTAGTAACAAAAATAATTTAATTTAAAAAAAACACTGAGGAAATAAAGGGTTATTTATACAAATAGGAATCCTTCCAAAGAGGTGTAACACTTGGTTATTAATGAAATTGATTTCTATTAATATTGAAACCTTTTTCCATATTGCAGCATTCCTTCCACACTGGAATGGATCTTAAGAATCTCCCTCACAATAGCCAAATTTATTTACTTTCTCCATATAGTAACAATTCGCGACCATTTAAAATATCTAATGATACAGCTGAAAGTGGGCTTTAACTGAAGAATAGTTAATCATCGAGTGACACAGGAGGAAGGGGACATTGGGAGGCGAGCGAGCATTGCTTGCTAAATATCCACATGCCACGCGCTAATGACTTTCATCACGCCACCCAATTTAGGGTGCGATTCCTTCTACAGAATGCTTAATAATCTTGTTAGTCTTTTCCTGGACATCTAAGTAAAGCTTATCGTTTAATTTTTCTGTTTGATAAGATCAAAAATATTTTTAAGTCTGTTTTGAAACGTTTTTCCTGTTATAATAAGTGAAACGGGAGACATTGTTCTACTTTTTAAAGTTATAAACTAAAATTATAATTATATATTTATAATCTTAACATTTTATTGAGACTGGTCAATTTTTTTTTAAAATAAATAATTTAAATTCTATCCATTATAGTCTCAAAACCTTTTATTTCTCTTATAAGTCCCACGTTTCGGCCAATCCGACCATCTTCAGGAACAATCTACTACAAAACAGCTTTTATTACATGTATGATCCTACAAACATTTCAAAATACTTAATATTATTATTTATAATTTACCTTACCTTAATACAACTTTGAAATTATATAATTTAAAAAACTTTAAACTCCATGCAGGCTATTCCGCCCAGGTCAAAAACATCAATTTCTATGAAACATTAAAAACATTAGGTAAAAGATATTTTTTGTTAATAAGTATATCCCACATATGTTTAATTACCTTATTAGTCAATATTCACTTAAAACAAAATCAAAATCATTTATCACAGACACTATTCCTTAAACTTTTATCACAACAATGCTTGTAACCTTCCTCCACTCAGTGCAAGCATTTAAAATTATTTATTATAACTACATTTTTGTCAACTTTCCTCTTTATTTCATTAGTAAAATTCCTATCAAGGCTAATTATAATTATCCACATTCATTTTATCCTATATTATTCATAAATTAATCTTACTTGATATCTCTGCGTATAGTTGGCTTAAATTTCTTGTATCTGTTTTGAGACTATAATGGATAGAATATGAATTATTTATTTTAAAAAAAGTATAATTATAATTCAATCGCAAAAAAAAAACTAATTTATCTGTAAGTGTTTGGTGATTTACACTTTCAAAAAGTAAAAGATTTGAATTCTTCTTAAAATTAAATTTACTATCACAATCCATAAAAACAATTACACAATTCAGGAAATTTATCTAACCCAAGGTTAGATTCCTAGGAGAAGAACTGGGTAAGGTTGGAAAATTTTCTAAATTCACAATCTATTAATGATTAATTATTTTTAAATTACTTATGTGATACTCGATAATTAGAAAACAGAATCTCGTATTTAATAAATGTATTGACACAGATGTATTTTGTCGTCATAAGAGGACACAGACGGAAAATAATAACAGTAATAAGTATTCTAAGGCAACAGGCGTAGAAGACTTATAAATAATAAGTATTCTATAGGCAACAGGCGTGAGAATATGGACCTACAAGTTATTGCTTGATTAGTTCGTGAGGCAGACTTTTACGTAAACAATTACTAACTAGACGTAAGCCCTTAGAGCCTTTCGATTCCTATTCAAATTGATTACTACTGCTGAATGCCTAACGCACTTGACGATCGAAGAACGGGTTTTTGCAGATATCTGCTTTGCTGAGAAAATAAAAGGACATCATTCTCTAATTAATGTTGCTTTCAGATAAATATTGGATGATGATGAAGAGATTAACAACAGTTGTTCTAAAGATATTGAGAGCAGAACGAAAGTCTTGGAGAGGTCACTAGTCTTCAATAATGAAGATAACACAACCATGAGATGACACCAAAAACAGGTGTTGAGTGGTGAGTGGCTGAGAATCCCACACTTTATTCAGACACGAGACTAGCTGTATTATTTATTATTAGATTGCCCTAACCTTCGATAAATAAAATATAAAACAAGCATACATTAGTAGTTATTTCTGTTTTAAATATTTTTAAGTATGTTCTTTTTAATCTCACTTTCATTTTATTGATTTATTATTTCCTTATACATATTATTAGTATCTTATATATATTTATTATTTGTTATTATTTATTAAAACAGAAAATAATGTTTTATATTTTCAAGATAGAAAAATGTTCTTCTATTAGAGTTAGTTAGGAGCATAGGAAAAAATAAATAAAAAATTAATGAAACATCTTTTAGGTATTTAAAAGAAGCATCCGTTATGTTAGTTATTTATTTTATTTCTTTGTACTCAGTTGTATTTAATTAATTATTACATTTTTATTTTTTTTATTCTCTCTCGTCTCTTCTTGTTTTGTTTTATGTTCTTTCTATTGTATTGTATATAATATGTATTATAAATATATATAGGTATACACCATGAAGTCAAGCATATTTTCTTCATGGTGTATACACGAATAATTTAAAATATACACTTTTTCTGTAGGATTTACTACAGAAGAGAAAAAAAATGTATATGTTAAAATAGTAACCACCAATTTTTATGTTTCACTTTCTTACTTTCAAATTGCCAATAAACCGCAAGATATAAATTCATTGTTGCAGTTTTTAGGTGGATATTGCAGACTTAAAAAATATATCATTCATTGTTATTTTTATACTTTATTTAAACGCCTAATTTGCAGTTTAGAGGGCGTCGGGCTCTCCCTTGACCAGCGCCAGGGGCTACAAAAGCCGTAGACTATGAATAGGCCGTTGATTGGGCTGGCTGCTAGGACCGGAGCCGATGCTAGATAGATATCGGTTCCTTCAATCCCTCCCCTTACTAACCTCGTTCTGTATCGGCTCTGTCTCTGTATTGGCTCCGTGATTGTGAGCGATTGTTCGCCGGGAGTTCAACAAGGTTTGTCTTCGGAATAGTGATTAAATTCCTGGCTACTGCAGTCTATATAACAGTATCCATGCTCAATGCGATATTATTTTTAATCATGATTATAGTGAATCTAAACAAAATTGATCTAATATTTCATTGGTTTATTCGCCTTAATTTTGGTCATTAGTTGGTATTGTGGCTAACCCTCTCTATCTAATATTTTGATTTCTGTCCTCTTCTTCGAACGATAAAGGTTTTTTCCTTTTTCATCTTCTATTAAATTCTGTTTTGTTACATTCTCCTGGTTTTCCTATTTATCTAGGGCCATAACTTAGAAGATGAATTCTGTTATGGGATAACGATCCTCATCGAACCATAGTCAATCTAGTTTTCTAGATTTCTCGCTAACACCTCGTCGGCGATGCTGTACGTACCCAGGAGATATCGAGGACTGGGTCTGATCCGATGTGAATGGGAAGCTCCACTAAAGCATTGGTCCATTGCCCAGCGACTGTCGAATGTTCCGGATGCCCTATTCCAGTCTATATTCAGTTACGAAGCCGAAATCGCGGCATGTGCTGATTGAGTTGGGGTGGATAGGGGAAACCAAAGTGTGAGAGCTCTACGACAGTCGTTACGTGAGAAGGCTTTCGAAGAATGGGCCAGTTGCAGATAGCAGGGTATCGGTGTTCGCCATTTCTGAAAGCAAATAGATATGTATGTGACAAGCAGGTACTCTCGGGGTCAGAATGGGCCAGCGCCCTGAAAGGAGCCAGTTGGGTCGCAAATGCGGCAGAGAGTCTGAAACACCAGCTCATGTGCTGCGAAAATGCCCCAACAACTCCCTCCTTATAACACGCCGGCACCACAGGGTCAAAGAAGAATTGATGAAGTTCCTTGAAAGAAAAGACTTCACCTGCTTCGAGGAGGTCTATTGTATTGACACCGACGGATCCGTAAGATAT
>NW_027113702.1:172558-172817 GCF_000696795.3 Halyomorpha halys | reverse complement strand
CGGAATTTTAGGAATTGTTTGAGTACAGTTATGGATTTGCGTGTGATTTGGGAAATATGGTTATTCCAAGAGAGATTGTTGAAAAGTGACACCAATGTTTTTTATTGTAGGATAGAAGTGAATCGGTTGGTTGTTAAGGAAAAGTAGAGGACAGTAAGGGGGGGGTATGAAGGAGGCGCTTGGAACCGATAAGAATGGCCTTCGTTTTTTTGGCATTCAGCTTCAAATCATTGTTAGACGTTTGCGTATAGGTGGTACT
>NW_027113702.1:171100-172407 GCF_000696795.3 Halyomorpha halys | reverse complement strand
AGATTTAGGATCAGGTGCTTGGGATAGGATGTTGTGAAAGTACTTCTCCTTGGCGCGGCGTAAGGATGTTTGGGTAAGGTTTCGGAGAGACTTAAAGATGGAATAGTGCTCTGAACTTCGGCTACGTCTGAAGCGTCTTCTGGCAGCATCTCGTTTTCTCATTAAATTTCTTATTTCTGAGTTGATCCAGGGAGCAGGAGAGCATGCTGATAAGTATGCTGTATGAGATAGCAACCTGATGTATTTAGGCAGCATAGATAAATAAAGTATTTCTCTCTCTCTCATACCTGATGACTTCAGATCAAATGAACTATACATAAATGACAAAAGCTTATCCGACGATGTACACGATTGCTTTAACAAAAAGTCTTTCCTGTCAACTTATAAATACAATACTTGTTTACAAGTTCGTATGCGATTTATTTTGCTCCATGACTTCAGAATAAAGTTATATTTTCCAACACTAATCCCGTCCAATCCAAAATCATTCGAATAATAATTAATTTTCCATTCTGGATTACAGGTCAATCGGAATGACAGTAAAACCAGAGATGGATATTGATCAATAAATATGATAAATTGCAGAGAAAAATTTAAATCTGAGAGAAAGAGAAAAAAATTGAAGTTGATATACTGAGAAAGTAGGGGCGAGATAGCGAGTACATTCTTCATACCTTCACACCATATGCTTGCAGAAAAATTCTAAATAATGGCAATACAAGGTTTCTATTTTTACGATACAAAAGAGACATTGCTCCAGATTCTTAATGTTCGGAACTACCTACCTAAGTGACTATGAGTGGCGAAAAACCCCATGTGATCAGTTCATTACATGTGGTTTTTCGTGATTCAATTTAGTAATGTGAGTCTGGTTTTGAATAATGACTGTTATTCTGAATAACCGTCTATGTATTCTATATTGATGCTATTTCATCCAACTACTTAACATTCTGAAGTATGTAGGATGTTATAATTCAAACCTATCAGTATTGAAATCGATGCCATTTGAATTAGTTCTATAATCTGAAAACATCAGTTCTAACTATAAAAAATACTAGTTTTGTATACATACTAGTAGTACTACTCACATCGGTCAAAACTGTGATATATATTATCCAACGGATTATCCCTGCTCTCATTGTTTCGAATTGACCCTTTTTCTTGGAAAGGCATCGATTGTTATCAGTTAAAATGTCGAAAACTGCTAAACAAAGGGATATTAATTCTCAGAAGAACTTTAATTAAACAACAGACTGATATTTGAAATTTAGCGGATTGTACGTGTAATCATTTACTCATTTACACTG
>NW_027113702.1:168195-170549 GCF_000696795.3 Halyomorpha halys | reverse complement strand
GATCTCACCTGAGAAACGTTCTAGGTCTGAGATAGCCTTCCTTAAATCTTGCGACGTGGCTGTCCTCACCTATAGCTTAGCTAACATATTGGCATGCGCCTGAGCTAACGTGGTCTCTGGTAGTGGGGGCATTACCGGAGGTGCAGGTGCTACCGGAGCCACAGGACCCGCTTGATTAGGCGGCGGGAAGTTCAAAACCGGTTCTCTCAACAGTGGTTATTCGTTATTCACCATGATGGAACTACGTTAATCACGAGAGAGAGAGAAAGAAAGAAAAAATAATTTGTTTTCTTTTAAACGGAAAAACTTTAAAAAATTACCGGCTGATAGAATTCGTTCTGCTTCCAGAATGGTTTACAAATAGGTGAAGATGATTCACCATGCAACTCTTAAAAGTAGTAGATAATTGTGCAAGAGACCAGTGGAAAGAAATTGGGTCAAATTGAGAAAAAATATTTGTACCTCGAGATACTATCCCGGCATCTACGAAAGAATCAGTTTCGGGTGCACGTTTGGAAGATAAATAAATAACGTAAAAAAAAAACAAAAAAAAAACGCCTACTCGATGTATATTCTGTCACAGTCGGTAGTTTGAGTGTCGTATGTGAGTGCTCCATCTTTGCTCTTTGAACTGAAGTATGTCTCAAGATGCGTTTGAGCAAACCGCTATGAAACTTTTGAAGCCTAGTGGCCGTTAAAGGTGCTATGTTGGTCAGCATAGGTGCTCCATAGAGTAGGGCCTAAGTAGCTAGTAGCTTACTAACCTAAGTAAAGTCTTGGAAATCATTAATTTGAGATGGTGAGAAAGATTAGAAGAGGGTAGCTGGTGGTTAAGACTCTGAGACTTTGTCCTTACCAGCTTGATCTTCTTATTGCAGAGGTGAGATAACGTCAAATGCCTTTCAAGGGTAAATATGTTGCTATGTATCTATGGAGATTTACTTGGGGATGCCAGGATAATCGCTGAAGGCAATTATCCAAAAATAAGTTAATTAATTCATTATATATTGAGTCCTAAAAATTATTATCATGATTGGATTATTTTCCAAAGGCTCTTTGTGTGTTTACCAGTTTACTAATTAAATGCCTTCATATTTATAAAATGTTGTTACCATTAATTATATAGTATAATAAAGGGTGGTATATTAGGTTATATAATAGTATATAAACTACATAAAGAAACTAAGTATTTATTTACAATTTGTTATTGTGATTAAATGATTCAAATGATTCAGATAAAGGTTGCCATAAAATATAGATTATTACATTATTACTTATTTGTTAATTTTATACTTATAGCTGCTGATGCCGTGGAATGTAGTGCCATAGGTGTCGTTCTAAGGGATGTCCAGGTCTCCTGGCCCTTCTCGCGACTTCGTCTGGTCGAAGTGCATCTTCTAGAGCCTGCCTCCTGGTCCTCACCCGTCTAAGCCTTCCTGTTGAGTGTGTTCGTCCAAGTCTTCCTCTTGACTCTTCTGTTTCTGATCTAGCTGTCCTGTCCTTTTCTCCCACTCCCCTTTTGGGGCGTTACTTTATTTTGTAATATCCTATCTCATTGGCTATCGGTGATCGAAGGCTCCCGAAGTAGGCGTCCCCCTCCTCATGGGTGAAAAAAGTTTGACATGTCCAGGAAGGGCCTGGAGCAGCTTAATTTGATTCCGATCCCTCGTCAAACTTGTCATTTTTGTTAGAACACTTAAAGGTTAGCCAATCTATTTTTCTCAGGGGCCTCTGGTAATGTGACAAACTTAATACAGATGTTTTCATATCCGGGGACGCTAAAAGCTTCGTAGAAGGATACCCTGACTATACCTGGTCGTAGAAGGATACCCTGACCAGGTATAGGGGCAGATGACGAAACACCTTAATAATACCCAGGATTGTCAAAAGACCGATACATAGCAATTACAGGATGGCCAGGCACAATATCAGCCGTAATCCTAATTCCCCTCGGAAACAAACAGGCAAAGTGTATATAAGAGGAATTAAAAGGAACAATAAAGCAGTATTATTTCATAAAGCTAGTAAGTCTTTTCTGTGTCCCTTTTTCCCTTTTTTTTTTTTTATCATCATCACCAGACTTCACATAAGTGGTGCTAAACCCGGGAATTCTATCAGCCTGTAATTTTTTTAAGTTTTTCCGTTTAAAAGAAAACAAATTATTTTTTCTTTCTTTCTCTATCTCTCGTGATTAACGTAGTTCCATCATGGTGAATAACGAACAACCACTGTTGAGAGAACCGGTTTTGAACTTCCCGGCGCCTAATCAAGCGGGTCCTGTGGCTCCGGTAGCACCTGCACCTCCGGTAATGCCCCCACTACCAGAGACCACGTTAGCTCAGGCGCATGCCAAT
>NW_027113702.1:159604-168145 GCF_000696795.3 Halyomorpha halys | reverse complement strand
ATAAACTACATAAAGAAACTAAGTATTTATTTACAATTTGTTATTGTGATTAAATGATTCAAATGATTCAGATAAAGGTTGCCATAAAATATAGATTATTACATTATTACTTATTTGTTAATTTTATACTTATAGCTGCTGATGCCGTGGAATGTAGTGCCATAGGTGTCGTTCTAAGGGATGTCCAGGTCTCCTGGCCCTTCTCGCGACTTCGTCTGGTCGAAGTGCATCTTCTAGAGCCTGCCTCCTGGTCCTCACCCGTCTAAGCCTTCCTGTTGAGTGTGTTCGTCCAAGTCTTCCTCTTGACTCTTCTGTTTCTGATCTAGCTGTCCTGTCCTTTTCTCCCACTCCCCTTTTGGGGCGTTACTTTATTTTGTAATATCCTATCTCATTGGCTATCGGTGATCGAAGGCTCCCGAAGTAGGCGTCCCCCTCCTCATGGGTGAAAAAAGTTTGACATGTCCAGGAAGGGCCTGGAGCAGCTTAATTTGATTCCGATCCCTCGTCAAACTTGTCATTTTTGTTAGAACACTTAAAGGTTAGCCAATCTATTTTTCTCAGGGGCCTCTGGTAATGTGACAAACTTAATACAGATGTTTTCATATCCGGGGACGCTAAAAGCTTCGTAGAAGGATACCCTGACTATACCTGGTCGTAGAAGGATACCCTGACCAGGTATAGGGGCAGATGACGAAACACCTTAATAATACCCAGGATTGTCAAAAGACCGATACATAGCAATTACAGGATGGCCAGGCACAATATCAGCCGTAATCCTAATTCCCCTCGGAAACAAACAGGCAAAGTGTATATAAGAGGAATTAAAAGGAACAATAAAGCAGTATTATTTCATAAAGCTAGTAAGTCTTTTCTGTGTCCCTTTTTCCCTTTTTTTTTTTTTATCATCATCACCAGACTTCACATAAGTGGTGCTAAACCCGGGAATTCTATCAGCCTGTAATTTTTTTAAGTTTTTCCGTTTAAAAGAAAACAAATTATTTTTTCTTTCTTTCTCTATCTCTCGTGATTAACGTAGTTCCATCATGGTGAATAACGAACAACCACTGTTGAGAGAACCGGTTTTGAACTTCCCGGCGCCTAATCAAGCGGGTCCTGTGGCTCCGGTAGCACCTGCACCTCCGGTAATGCCCCCACTACCAGAGACCACGTTAGCTCAGGCGCATGCCAATATGTTAGCTAAGCTATAGGTGAGGACAGCCACGTCGCAAGATTTAAGGAAGGCTATCTCAGACCTAGAACGTTTCTCAGGTGAGATCGGCGAACTGAACCACTTCCTCAAAGGAGGTGATCGCATCATAGAAAGAATTGAGGCGAAAGTATCGGAGGATAGAGACGATGCTATTTCGCTGAAGGCGGCATTAATTTGTAGAATCAAGAGAGCCATTCTTAATCACATCCAAGCTGATGAAGGGACAGCCTGGTCAGTGGTCAAGGAACGATTAAAAAAGGCTTACGGAAGGAGAAGATGGACTCCGGAGGAGGACATTTTCTATATGTTCCGTGAGAGAAGAAAGCAGGATCAGTCGAAGGGACAGTATGTGGTATCATTACTTACCCATTTTAATTTAGTAATAGAAAAGATGAGTGATAATCAGAGCGCAGAGGTGGAGCAATAGAAGACGAACTTCCTGGACGTGATACTAAAGGTACAGCTGGAAAAGGAAACCAACAAGCAAGAAGGACTGCCACGTGAGCGCATATTTATAGAATGTGCCCAAGATATGATAGATGCAAGCACCCGGGAAGAAGACACCAAGATGGAGGTTGAGGAAGGGGGGTGGAATAGAGTGACGTACACCCGCCCGAGGAACAATCCAGCGCCTTGAAGGAGAAAGAACCAGAGAGATGACGGCATGGAAAGACGCTAAGGCGACAGAAGAACGAACCAGGCCAAGCCGAGGAACAACGGTCCATTTTTCTGCAAGGGCTTCAAATAGACACCTCCTCCTGGAAGGGTTATAAATGGATAACGGCCATAGACCTCTTTAGTAAAGTAGCTATGTCCCATCTCGTTAAAGAAAAATCAGCAGAGGCAGTACTAGGAGCGTTGAGACAGTGGTTCCAGTTTTACGGATTTCCGACAGGATTTCATCGGATGCAGGCGTGGAATGGCACCTAAACACGCCAGGTCATCTCAAGGGTAGAGGGGGATAGAAAGGGAATTCGTTGTATCAGTGATTATATGATGTTAACCGTATATAAAAAGGATTCTTCAATGACTTTTTCTTTCATATCTTTAGCAAAAAACATTTATGAGATACAGATAAAAATAAGTAGAACTGTATTTTTTTTTTACATTAAATTGCAGCAATTAAAGGTAACTCTTAATGAAGCTGTCTAACAACGTCAGCCTTAGTGGGTCATTACGTAACACTAATACAATATACTAAACCTACACTATCTTATAGCAGGCAATTAATATAGACACATGTTAATCATTATTGAATAGGACAGGCAATTTGCTATCTGCAGGCACAATTATACGGCACATCTGGTGATAATGTCACACTATCAATATTTACTTTATATTGACCGGCTGTAATTGCCTGCAAACAGTAGTAGTGCATTAATTAATATAAGTGCAATGACTGTTAATGAGCGAATGCATTTCAATCGTTACTAATAATGTCCCAGTCTAATTACGTAAATATCTCATCGCTGCTCCCATTGTTCCATCGTTGAGTGGTTCATCTCAAAATAGGAATTATTATATATATATATGTACATAAGTTACGTGACGGCGAGTGTAAAACTTTAAAAAAAGAAAGGGATAGAAAACGGCACACTCGATTTTGACTGAAATACTAACTTTATTTATCTAATAGTCCTTCTTATCTACATTATGCTCCATGTTTACATCGCATATAATTGCACGTTTCATTCTTTTTGCACTAAATTCTTACTTAGCTATCTAGTGCTAGGAAATATATATGTACACTTGTGAAGAGGGGGTAGGAAGAATAGTGAAATAGGAGAAGGGGTTTGGACCAATCAGATAATTTAGGAAATTAGGTGGAGCCTAGAAAGCATATGAAATTAGAAATAAATATCTGGGAGGGGGAAAAAGGCGTGACTAGAAACAGGGTGGCCAGGCTTCCAAGAAATTGGGAGTAAGGTACCATGACCTAAGGACTCGTGAGAACTGACTTACATGTGTTAAACATAAAATAGTTAGACTGATGCAAGTCCATTGTGAGATGAGAGCTTGTACCTGCCTAAGTGTCAACCCTTGCTTTTTTATATTGATATAGAATACTAAGGAAAGGTCACTTCCTCTATGGTCAGTGTCTGTCGAAATGTGCCAGATGTCTATAATTTATACTATATAGTTTATAATGATAGTCTGTTTATAATAATAGCTGTTAAATACAATAGAGTTCGTTAACTTGTACTTAAGAAATACATCGCACGTTTCATGACGTGGTTTTCATAGAGCGAGTTCGTAACTCCCACGCCTATTTTCCTGAGTGCCACCCCTTAGCTAACGGGCCTCACTAATGCTCAAGTGGAGGCTGTGAGTGAGTAGTGTATAATTATATGCTTGAAAAAATCCCGGATAGGGGGCGGGAATTCGAACTCGCAACCTTTGGGTTAACAGACGTTACCACGCTGCTACCGTAAACCCCCTTTTAAATAACTCTATTTTTATTTTGCATCTTCTGATTTTTCTGCAAAAAATTTCACGTTTCACTCATTTGAACTAAATTTTGATTTTTGTTGAATAAAATTTAGGACTTTCAAATAGAACTAAAATAAATTTAGTTCTAATTAAAATAATAAAATGTTCTTCAAAATAGGAGTATAAAATCATTTTATACAAATAGGTTCCTCATAGCTTTTCAACTATGAACAAACTTCTAGATTTTTTATCCATAGTTATTTTTATATATCTTTACATTAATGTTGAAAGTGTTTAGCGATTTTAATTTAATATGACTATTTAAGTTTTCCGTGCCAAATTGTTATAAATAAAAATATGAAGGAGATGTTGAGGGGACTATCAAAAAGGAACATGAAATAGTTAGCAATTGCCACATCCACTTCATTCGTTCGCTGTCTTTTAAATCACGACGGGTTGGTGGTAAAGATACGGTAAGTTAGTAAACATTATACTCTGGAATATTAATGTTTTCAAAAACATCCATGATAAAACTAATCTATTCAGTTCAAATCAGTTAATTTGTCTGAAACCTCAGATCAGTATGAAAACTCTTCTAACCACCTCATTCTAGAAGTTTTTTTTTTTTTTTTATCATATAACATGTAACAATAAGGTCTCTGGTCCATCGAAACCTCACAATGTTATCCAAATTTTTTTATACTATTTTATTCTAAATCCCCTGGTATTTTATATACTCCAAACTATAACTATTAGGAGGCTGATTTCAGCTTTTCCGACCCATATTAATTTATTTTAGATTTTATGCCTTTGTATGGGAGAAAACGTTTCGTGTACATAAGGGATATCGTCTTGAGTTTATTGTGTTTTATGTGATTTCCGAAAAAAAAAATCCCTTCCTATAAGAAGGCCAAACATATTTTTATTCAGATTTTTTTCTAGTATACTCAAAAACCCTTCATACGAATTTTCATAAAAACAAAAAATATTTATCCAATCTCTTAAATGGACGCATTACAGATAACAATTCAGACCGACCGACGTCACAAAACAGGCCAGTTAAAATATGTTTTATGAAAATTCGTATATAAGAGTTTTTGAGGATGTTAAATACAAATTTGAATAGCTTTTTCTGAATATAAAATTTGGAGCCAACTATGTTGTAAGCGATTTTTGTGATTCAGTGTATTTTCCAACTCATTAATTACTACTGACAATATTTTTTTGTTATTCTGCATCCGAAAACAAATCGTATATTATTTAACCCCTTATGCCAAAATAATTTAGCCCAACTGACCTAGCAAAGTGGGATGAAATATTTTTTATGGGGAAATAAAGTTTATATTCGTTTTCCGCATCTCCAAAAATCCTTAAACTCAAATTTTGATAGTATCGAAAAATAATTAATTTTTTTGTCTAAATTTTAGTCTTACTGGAGCCTTATTTTTTTTTCTAGAAATCACATAATTTGCAATAGACTCAAGACGATGCCACTAACTAAATTAAACTTGCGAGAGATTTAGGATCATGTAAACTGGACGATAATTACGTTTATTAGATGTTCTAATAATTACGTTTCATTAATTATCGATTAAGACTAACCCCTTGGTTTTAATTACTCTACAATCCCAATGGTCAAAAAAGAAGCAGAAATACCAGGAGTCATTGAAAACTTCCTAAGGCAGGTCATCCATACTTTACCAATTCAGTCGAGGACCGTTTTATTAAAATCCAAGTACTCAGGAAACTATATTCAGTTTTATCATTAGAAAATTAGTTGCTTCTATACGGGGGATAAAAATCTCACAATCAACCGAGATAGATAGAATCAAACCTTAGCTGATGTAAACATGCATTCTTCAGCAGAGCCGTAAAAAGTGACTAATATACTCTCGAGAACACCAATCTTCGACAGAAGAAAAACTAAATCACTAATTAGATGGATATTTCCCTCAACAGTTCATATTTTTTCGACCTTAGAAGGGTTTGGATAAAGTCATCTCAACTTCTAAGGTAGATTAAAACTTTTTAAAATAGATTACAATTTTTAATTTCAATAAAAACTTTTTAAGGTTAAAAAATTTTCAATTTGAATGTAATTTATTTCAAATTAATTGTTGCACAACGTTTCGGGACTATTGTCCCATATTTATGTACTTTAATACCTACAAACAATAATAATCCACTGTAATATCAATCCATCTTCATCCACGTGTATTACAATTCATACAAATATATTCACCTCATAATCAGTCAAAAATTTAAATTACATAAAGGAAATCATGTCATATCTACATTGCTTGAAAAAAAAGGATTGCTTTACACTGTTTTCACTTTTTATCATTCTTCATTGGTGCATTCTTCTGCTCTCTTTAGCACAAACATTCCTCTATATTCTTTACTACATCTTTGGACCTTATCTCATGTCCAATGTGCTGTTAGGTTACCTCTCTATTAATATGTCCCTTTGTCTATTTGTATTTTAAATTAAACTTAGTGATTTTTTTATGACTTGATTGTTCTAAACCCATTTATTTCCTATTATTTTTATGTTTATATGTTGAGTCTATTTATAATGTCGGCGTAATGTGTATTTAAGTGTTTAAGGTCAGTTTTGTAGTTTACTGTGTCTTCTATATTTTTGTTATATGTGTAGCTTCCAGAAATCATCTGCTTTTTGTGTTTTGTGGTTCAATTTCATGCAGTGCTGTGTAATTTATATTTTTAACATTTCTACAATTGGTTGCATGTTGCTTCATTCTAATTTCCAGTTTGTTTTTTTTGTTTTTTTTCACTAATGTTTACTTTCTTACAATTTTTACAATCTATCTTGTAAATTTCATTTAATATTTGCATCTTATCAACTTTTTCTTTCATGTTGGACAGCTTACTCTGTAACTTATTCGTATTGTATAGACCAGTTCTAGATCACATTCTTTCAGTGTTCATTTTATTTTATTATTGAAGTCTTAAGTCTTTATTATTGTCATTACTCATTGTATCATCTTGTCCCTTTTTACTATTATCGTCCACTCTAATATTTTTGTTTATTTCTTTGTAAAATTCAGTAATTCTTTTTTGACTGGGTGGTTTTTCCAATCTTCGACAGAAGAAAAATTAAATCACAAATAAGATGGGCATTGCCCTTAATAGTTAGAACCTTAGAAGGGTTTGGATAAAGTCATCTGAACTTCTTAAGGTAGATTAAAACTTTCTAAAATAGATTACAATGTTTAATTTTTTATTAATGAATTATATGTTCGTGTAGTATGTTTCGCTTTGATAATATGTATAGTTAATTCAGAATTGTTCAGATGGACAACACGGCCAATTATCACCCTCTTTCGAATCTTGTTGGTATCTTTCCCGAACGATATTATCGGTGCAGACTCAGGAGGGAACAGGAAAGTCCCGGGACTGACCAAGATCACAGAGGCTGTTCTGGGAAGACGATAAGATCTGTGAGATGACTGAGGAAGGATATTAGGAAGTAAGAAGGAAATAGAAGGGGGTTGGTGGGGGTCCTAGCTCTCGCTCGATACTACTAGGGAGAGAGGCAGGGGAATCTTTTTTACTCCCTAGCAGCCTCCTCAACTACTGCAGAAACGTCGCACTCTCTTATCTCTGCCTCCTCATTTTGGAACGAGGGCTTAGTAGCTTTACTTATATCAGTATCATATTGACAATTCAAACATAAAATGATATTTTGTTTTTTTTATTAGTTAATTTTAGATTACATAATGATTTAAA
This sequence comes from Halyomorpha halys, assembly GCF_000696795.3. Lineage (NCBI taxonomy): Eukaryota > Metazoa > Arthropoda > Insecta > Hemiptera > Pentatomidae > Halyomorpha > Halyomorpha halys. Next base: position 160,755 of record NW_027113702.1, on the reverse strand, counting down.
AATATTACAAACCATAAACGTAGAAAAACGAAACGTCAAAATCGTTTACATCGTAAATCGTATAAGTTCAAAATAAAAAAACTAATACTAAGATTATTAACTCACGACAAGCCTGAACATCAGCCTTAAGTCAGCATATAATTTAATTGAAAAAATTATAAAGCGTAAATATATTAATAATATAATATTTTTCAGTGCAAAAATAAATAAAATAAGATCTAATATAAATTTAGGGTGATTATATTTCTTTTTTCCTCTTCATTATATACCGACTAATAGAGTAATCCACCTGGAACATTTTATACAAGTTCTGAAAATTTGTCGATTTTATGTTGATTACGAATTTCAACTTTGTGGCCTCCAATTTTTTCCGAAAATATTTTTTCAAAATTGCATAATTAAAAAAAAAACTTTCCTTTTTTCTCAAACAACATGAAAAAAGCCAGGATAAATTCCCTAAATTTTTATTGTATTTTTTTTTTTGTTTTTGGTATTGTTTAGGGGCAACCGATAATGATTTAAGGAGTCTAGTCAAGGAAAGGAATCTCGGAAGAAAGTTATGGAGAAGCTAAGGGACGGTTCGGAACGTTGTGGGTTCGATCCCCACTTGGGGCAATTAAACATTCATTTTTCGGCGGTCCCGAATAATGAATCTTGACACTCCCATCTTGGTTATTACGCGACGGCAACCTAGGTAGCCGCCAGGGATTGGCAAAAAGGACCGCACTAGCCCCACTTGCCGGACTTGTTCCCTCCACCAAATACCAGTTTCAGTACCAGCGTGGAGAAGCTTATAAATTTTGATTTTTTAACTCAGAATATCAATGTACGATTAAATGATATACAATATCAGCAAGGTCTTATCCTGATATAAATTGTCTGACTGTGAAATACCGAGTTTTAAAAAAAATCTCTCTCTATAATACATTTAATTTTGTTTTTTGAAATAAATAAACATTTTCGTTCCATACTCCTTGGGCTTTGATTCCATAAAGATTGCCATTAGCACAAAGGAGGTTTGTTTGTTTGTTTGTTTGGTTGTTTAGTGGCGCCAAACTTCATTGGTCATCAACGCCATCCACATCTTATTTAATTTTGCTAATATTCGTTAAATTTTATTTATTTTTTGATTTGATTATTTTATTTATTTT
>NW_027113702.1:152724-159554 GCF_000696795.3 Halyomorpha halys | reverse complement strand
TGAAAATTTGTCGATTTTATGTTGATTACGAATTTCAACTTTGTGGCCTCCAATTTTTTCCGAAAATATTTTTTCAAAATTGCATAATTAAAAAAGATGGGAGATGGGGAGGTAAAAGAAAGAATAACATAAACATGCGGCAATAACAACACCAAAGGGTTAATGGAAGGTAGACAGAAGCATGAACAAAACAGATGAAATACTAGGAAATTATAGACGTTTTTTCCCCAACATGAGCCAAATGTTCAAGACTACACATCTCCTGGGTTAAGTAACTTCATATTCAAGCTATTGAAGTGTTATGCGAAATACTGGCATTCTTGGAAAACAAGACTAATTGTCAAATTGTTGTCGCAACACTAGCAGTTCGGAGGCGTTTCTTTTTGAAATAAGATAGGAGTGGATGAGCCTCGTGTGATCTATTCTCAGCCTGTTCAGTACGACCTCCTCTCTACGGCATTTGCGACTGGAGGTACCCCAGGGCTTGACATCCTTTTTAATAATTTTCAATTTACTCCTTGGGCTTAATTTTGTTTTCTTGAAATAAATAAACATTTTCGTTTCTTCTTTCGTATTTTTGGCTAGAACAAAGTTTATAGTGGTTATTTCCATCTTAATTCTAAAATGTTATATTTTATAGAAAAATATTTACTCAAAATTTTCATCTTCTCTGTTCTTTAGAGTATTTTTTTTTTTGAAATAGCGATTAATTCAACAGTAGTCCACCAATCTACACTAAAAATCGGAACGAAAGTAAGGTGATAACTGAAAAATGTATGTTACGTGCATTGCACCAGATTTTTTCCATAAAATTTGGCATCACTTTTTGTACAAGATAGTATTATGCAATATAAATGAATAGGTTTTTCAATTAAAAAAGTGAGATTGAAATTATTTTTACAGAGCTGTGAATTTATCTCATTCCTCAATCTTAGCTTATTTCCATATATCTCTCATGACTTGAACTTGATTTTTATTTTTCAGGTTCGTAGTCACAATAGTTGCACCACCTAATAGATAAGGATACAAACTATCGATTGTTGGTCATATATCAATTCTTAAGATACTAAGAAGATTAAAACATTTAATCTAAACATTAATTTAAACATTACTTCTATATTATTAATTCTTATTCCTATTGTAATTATTTCTATAGTATAGTAATTTTTTTTTATTAGAAAAATATTCTTTAATAGTCATAGATGAATTACTACGTGTATTAAATTTAATTCATTAAAAAATAAATCAAGATTAAAAAAGGAATAGAGTAAATATGATAATAGTGCTATATTAGCTAATGTATAAATTTTTAAATTGAAAAGAAAGTATTGCATAAAGTAACTTCTTTTTTATCGATTTTTTGCAGATCATCATCAGAATCACAGCAGCTTGGAACCCTATCGACACGACACAAAGGCATCAGAACCACGTAAAAGAAGCGAGGGAGTAAGTAGGTTAAGCTGGTCCACGTGCCAAGGATGGAGTGAAGGATCTCTACCAAAATAACAAGGATCATACAGATGGAGGCAGATGTCGACAGATTTATCGATGTCCTGAGTTCCAGGGATCTTTTCTTTGTAAATATTCAGCTTCCCTCTGCAAGTACGAGTACTAAGTTATCCCCTCTCATAGGAAACCATAAGTAATCTGCAATATGGTATAGGATACCTCAGTAATGTTATCAGAATGTATGGAAAAAATATAATTAAATAATAAGACCTCTGGATATGATTAATCTCAAATTTTTGAAAAAGATTTTAATCTTAATAGTCTTTTTGTTGTAAAACCATTATTTCTATATCTGTATGATGCCTGTGCCTACTTATTCTTGGAAAGGTATCCAAAAAAATTTGTATCGGTTTTTGCTTGAATAGTAAAAATTTTTAAAATTTCGAAAAGAAGTATCAAAATTAAATTTATATAAAACATAGAGTTATGCCGCTCCTATGCATGTATAGTATAATATTCTGAATCAATACCGCATTTTCAAGTTATCTGCAAGAAATAAATGGACTTATAAAATACTTTTATTTCTATTGCGTTATATTTTTTATTTTAAACCTAATCGACAGAGACCACTTTTTAAACAAATGTTCAAAATCAAAAAGGACATACGATAATCATAAGACAGTTTAGTTTTTAATATAATTTTTAAATTTACATCCCCAGACGTGATAATTTAAAAATCAAGCTTACAGATCTTATCCCTTGTTATTTTTCCTAAAACTACTAATTTTGGATTAGAATACTCTTGCAAATGAACAATGTGATTTTTATGTTATATATTAAGTGTAAATATTATAATAAAATACATTTTAATTTATTTTTATTTTCATCATTTAGAAAAACAATGAAGTTCTATTAACCCGACAAGAGTGATTTTTGTGTCTTTTACTGTCAATTGTAGCTCTTCCTTCAGGGGCAGAAGAATCCAGATTTCGTAAAATATCTAAGATTACCTCGGCTCATGATTTAAAATAAAAACCGCAGGAGGTTTGTTTGTTTTTGTTTAGTGGCGTAAAACATCATTGGTCATCAATGCCATTTATACCTTATTTAATTTTGCTTATATTTGTTTAATTTAATTTTTTTTAACTGATTATTATTTATTTATTTATTTTATTTCTATTTTTTCCCGTTCAATGTTCAATGTTTTTGTCAGTAAGCCTTTTGATTTTAAAAACTGAAACACTAGTTGTATTTTTTATCATCGTCTCCGAGGGTTTTTGAAATATCTGGGTTTAATCCTGAGCTATTGAAGTGTTATGTGAAATGCTGGCATTCTTGGAAAATATGGCTAATTGACAAATTGTTGTTGCAACACTAACAGTTCGGAGGCGTTTCTTTTGAAATAAGATAGGAGTGGGTGAGCCTCGTGTGACTTATTCTCAGCCTGGTCAGTACGACCTTCTCTCTACGGCATTTGCGACTGGAGGTACCCCAGGGCTTGACATCCTGTTTAATAATTTTTAGTTTACTCCTTGGGCTTTCATTCCACAAAGAATGCCATGACCAAAAAGGATGGAAAGAAATGCTCAGCCTTACCCTTGGAGGAGGCCAGAGCAAACTACATTGGGTATAGGTGGGGAGGTAAAAGAAAGAATAACATAAATAAGCGATAATAACAACACCAAAGGGTTAACGGAAGGTAGACAGAAGTATAAACGAAACAGATGAAATACTAGGGAATTATAGAGGTTTTTTTTTTCCCAACATGAGCAAAATGCTCAAGGCTAAACCTCAACTGAATTAAGTAACTTCATATTCAAGGCATATAGCAATCGGAGAACCTATTAACTATATTACGAAAAGAAAACTGTTATCGTAAAAATTGTCATTGGAAATGTTTCTCCTATATATTCTTGAATTTGAAGTTATTTAGAACTTCATTATTTTAGAAAACGGTGAAAAAAAATACTTAAAATGTATATTACTTTAATGTTTCTGTATTACATAAAAATCATATCGTACAATTGCAAGAAGAGTATTCTAATCCAAAATTGGCAGTTTTAGGGAAAATAACCTTAAAGTTTTCAATATACTATTATTAAGATAAAAGATTTAAAAGCTTGATTTTTTGATAATCACGTCTGGAGATTTAGATTTAAAGATCAAAGTAACATAAAATTAATTTTTTTTTCTAATAATTTATTTATTATTATTTACAACTGTATACACATATATACAACAAGTAAATTTGCTGTAGGTGTCATAGTGACATGATAAAAACATGTGAAGAATCTACCCACTGATAGAACTCCAATAACATTAGAGGAGAAGATCTCGAGGCCATCTTCTAAATTAAATTTAAATTTAAACTGTCTTCTCGTTATAATATATCCTTTTTTGAGTTTATACATTTTTTTTTTCAACAGTGGTTTCTGTCGATTAGATATAAAGTAAAAAATATAATGCAATAGGAATAAAAGTATTTTATAAGTCCACTCTGTTATTCCAGATAACGTAAAAATCCGGTTTTTGGTAAGAATACAGGTGGCCCTCAACTTTCGCACATTCTACTTTTGTAAAATTCGCTATTTCGCACATTTTCAAAGATTCAACTGTTAAATCCTCTCCGATTGTATGTCCCTCTCAGAAGACCTTTGATCGTTGAGGATTACATTGTTGTTCAGATCAAGAGAACAAAACAGTTTCAGTCTTGCATTAGGGCGTGCGTCAACGTGTTGTGTTTTGCTAATTTGTTTGTTTAAGTTCAAAGATTTCGTCCTTATCAATTGATAAACATGAGTAAGAAACGAAAAAACTGTAGTGTTAATACAAACAAAAGCAAATTAAGGACCTTATACGATCGATACAAAGATGGAAATAATCAAACGTTCTAAAAACGGTGAATCTTTTCCTTAAATCGGACAAAAGTCCGGTGTAAACAGCTCTACGTTATGTTTAATTTTGAAAAAAAAGAGTAAAATTGTGGAATCGGCTGACACAGATATAGATGCTGCGAAAGAATTTATTTCCTTATCCAAAATTATTTAAGATGGAGAATATTCTCCTAGACAAATATTCAATGTAAATGAGAGGGGTTTGTTTTGAAAAAATTGCCTAGTCGTATATTTTTATGGAAGGGAAAATCAGTTGATAACTGGACATAAGCCTTCAAAAAACCGATTGACATTACTTGTTGGTGATTTAAAATTGAAGGCTTTCTTAGTCAGAGCATTGAGAGGGGAAAATAAAGAATTGCTTCCGGCCATTTGGAAATCAAATAAAAATACGCGTTTTGACAAATCATGGACATAGGGCAATTGAAAAACACTCAGCATGTTATAGAAATCTTTGATATCAAGAAAAGAAAAACTGGGTGATATTTAACTAACTTTAAACAACTTTATAAAGCAAACACCTGAAAGCATTTAACACGCCTCTTTAACTTCATTATGTATACCTATTCATAGATAAATACTTTACAACACAGTTTTTGATGCATATCTTTCATTACCCCCTACTTTCGAACATTTAACATCTGCACACACTTTCAGGAACCTACTATGTGCGAAAGTCAAAGGCCTACTGTACTATCTGTGTAAAGGTGCATCTACTGTGCTTAGGAGCGGCATAACTCTTTGTTTTCCATAAAAATTCATTATGTAAATTTAATTTTGATACTTCTTTTCCATTTTTCAATTTTTGATGAATAAAATTACCAAACCTATATGATTTTTAAATTTTTCTTCTTATGTAATTGATATATGAATTTACATATATCATAATGAAGGATGGTTGTCACCATTTACAAAATCATCGTACCTTTGCAAATAAAAAATCCCAAAATAAATTTTAAATATTGTTAATACTTTTTTTTTGCACCTATTTGCTTATAATTTTTTACTTTTATTTTAGATAGATATATGTTTTAGTCACCTGAATTAAATAAACTTTCTTCAGCCCTACTTTGCCACCTTAATAAACGTTATTAGCATGTAGGAAATATTGTATCCATTCATACTCAACGCTCATTCACAGAATGCGTCCATTTGATATCATCTATTTTAGGAAAATGCTGAATATTTATGAAATGAAATTTGAATACTGCTCTCCGCATTGGCATGAAGTAGAAATAGTAACAGATTGATTAGCATTGGAATAAATAAAATTAATGCAAATAATGCCTCTTTATATTTTGTTCACTGGAATTTTCAATATCATTGTAAAAAAGAAAATGGATATTTTCCCAGAAAGGAAGGAAATCAATTTGAATTTGTTGTTCATTAGACCTTAATTCTTGGAATATATACGCTGTTAATTTGTACCTTGGGGAAAAAGTATTTTTTAAATTGTGACTGGTTCACCTTTCCTTACCAAGAGTTATATAAATTTACCGATGCTAAAGGTTTATTAAATACCTATTCCGAGCAACAATGTTGGTAAAAAAAAAATATCAGAAAATTTAACAACAAACAACATATTAATTGGTTTGTTAAAACAGGCAGTGAACCGAATCTACAGGACAATTCAGTAGAAATAACTAACAAAGGGAGGCTACACACGTGGTATCATCGATTTGAAGATACTTGTTCAAAAAAATATTAGACACGTGCGGAATGTTTTCAATCCGCTCTAGGAGCCGAGGAAATATTATTTTCAGGATTTCTTTATTTTATTGTATAGCACGTTTGGTCTGAATGTGGTGCTTATAATGGTTACGATTGTATCTACAACTTTACACAATGCTATCCAAATCCAAGGTAACTAGCATCATTAAAACAAGTTTCATTGAAATATGTCATCCCACGTGATTACTCTCTCCTTGTGATCAAAAGAGTTGAAAATATCACTCTACAATTTTGAATGCTGTGTATATCAATAATTATAAAAAATATATTTAACACGTATTCTTTTAATAGGTAATTTTTTTAGGTAATGTGAAAACTACTCTACCGTGAATATAATTTACCAAGAGACATTTGTATAGAATTTACAAATTAAAAAAAAAAAAACAGAGAAAAACACTATTAGAAAAAATGTTGTGCTGGCCAAGTTCATTGGGTTGCCTTATATACAGCATACTTATAACTAGTGAAGCACAATTATTTATAATCCTATTAATGAAAATAGTAACATCATATATTTTTTTTTTTCAAAAGTCACATTATAAAAATTTCTACATTTTGTACAAGAATTATACCTGATTTATTTATTTCCTTTTTATTATTTATCATTTCTTTCCTTTTTACATTGTTTCCATCTTTTTATCATTCTTTAAGTACGTTTACTTTTTCTAATGTTTCGATTTTACAAAATTTTCTCTCTTTTCCTTTCCTTCACTCATACAATTAAATTTAAGCTAAAGTATAAAATAATATATATAG
>NW_027113702.1:148277-152350 GCF_000696795.3 Halyomorpha halys | reverse complement strand
TTCATTGACCGCACCCCCAACCATCTTCTCCTCATTTATCCTCCACGGTCAACTATCTCTCATAATTATGAGAACTTAAAACCTCTAGTTACCAAAAAAAAAGCAATAATAATACTTTGAAAGTTGTTTTTATTTCTAACAATATGATTTAAATTATAGTTTTAGCTCCTTTTCCAATGATTTCAGTATAAAAAGCATATATATATATAATATATTCTGCCACTTATTTCCTGTATTTTTTATGTATGTTTTTTTTACAGGTCTAAAGCAAGAATTTAAGACGCGGATAAATTCAAGATGCTTAAATTTACCTTTACCCCTTTCGTATCATTATTGTTCTTTATAATAGAGATTATATTGGTATATTTATTATTAGGACATCTTCAGAAAATAAGTTTATTAAAAATATTACGCATTCCCCTTAATTTATAGATGTTACTGTAAGTAATAGTTGAGAATTCCTTTTTTTTTTTTTTTTTTTAACTAATGATTTTATTACGCTGCTGTGTATCGTATCAAATTAGCAAAAATATATTTAATTAATTTCTTATCTTTATCAAAATTACTTAAATAATTCCGAACATCTAAATTATATAGATTATCCATTATTATACTGAACTTAATAAGACATTTATATATATTTTTTAATTATCTAAAAAATGTTAGTATATGATCTGTTAATTTATATTATTATCTAACTCAATATGTGCGGAACTGGTCCTCCCAGTCCAAATTCAAAATGTAGAAAATGATATAGAATGAAATCTGTTCCCGACAGTATTAGCCAATCTTCTGCATAGTAAAATAATGTCTAGTTACATAAGTATAAGCAGGAAAGATAAAAATAGGTTTGTTTTATTTTATTATGCTAAAATACGAAGCACTTCAGCCATCCGTGCTTGCTCCGTGCCCAATATAATTTACTTTTTTTTACCCATATGGTCTCTTCTTGAGTGAAACTATTTCTTATATCTTGTAATGATAGACAAGATTCTAAGTGTCCCGATGTCATTCATTTCTTTGAGCAGGCCAAGCTTGCAAAGTGGGCTTTAAAATAAAATAATTTTGAACAGATATTATGACAGAAAATCGTGGCCAGTCTGCAATATAAAACTTAATTGAACACGGTAATTTTTATTTGACAAAATTTTGCCTTCCTTCTTGGCATCGGTTCCACTAGCAAGGATCCCCAAGATTAACCTTCCGCAGTTCTCGCACCTCTGTCGAACTACGAGTTTTTTATTAGCCTCAATCGTTCGTTTGACAGAGCTATATGGTAGGGGGAGGTTGGGTTGGGACTCAAGAGAACCTCATTTTGAAATTGCATCTGCTTTTTCATTTCCTTTAATTTCGCAGTGCGAAGGAACCCATTGCAGCGCTACATGGGATCCCCTTAGGAATAGCTGCTCCTAGATCATTCGGCACTCCCAGATCACTGCCAAGTCGGTAGTAATATTATAATATAGAGTCCGGATCGCTACCTAAGAATCTATGAATTTGACAATTTGTAGTCATTTCTTTGAATCAGTCGTTCCACGCTTAGTTTTAATGCATTTTCGAAAATTTCAAAATATTAGCAATATACTCCCGCACTTGCATTATTTCTGGTACACACCAGAGCCGTCAGTTATACGTGTAACTGACGGCGTTTGGAGTTCTCGAGCTCAATAAAATAAGATAATTCTCTAACCTTCAATGAGATATTATATTGGGCTGTGAGCATTTCAGAAGCAGGCTGGTATTTCTTCCTGTAGGATGTAGTATTTTCCCGTGGCGTTCGTACAACTTGATTGCAGCTGCATCTCTTCGCTCGGGAGAGGTTCGACCCCACTCTAGACTTCCATAGCTGCAACGAGGGGAGGGGGGATTTGGGAGCTCCCAGGATTTATCTTATTGCTTTTTTGTGGGTTACTGTAAGCTTGGACAGAGTTTATTCTGATGCAGTTATTAGCAGTTCTGCATCATATTTTTTATATGCGATAGAGAGGACATTTTGCGAAGCGCCCTACTTCACTCCCGCCAATATATTCATAATATTATCCACCATGATATTGAAAAGTGTAGGACTTAATCCCTGCCGTGTCTGACGGTAAGGAGACGTACTCCCCAAGTAGCTGACTCGTATGAATCTCTAGGAAATACATGAACGGATAGCTCCGTATAACCTTCCTCCTATACCTATATCTCCCATTTTTTGAAGGAATGGGAGGTCTCCTCTCCAGACCTGATCAAGTGAAATCTGAAAATCAACCATCTCAGGGCACTCTGATGATGTTAATAACCGTGCTTAATACATTGAATTAGTTGAGAAAATTTTGTTTGTCTCTAAGTATGAATCCAAGCGCATCAAGATCACATGAATGTTTCATAACAACTTCAGCTCTAAACACTGAAAAACCATTGGATTAAATGGTTTAAGCCTGACTGTCTAATATTACAGTATCATAATTTATAGGTTTTTAATAATGATTGATCTTTATTATTATTTCATACATTTTTCGATTTGCTTTATTTTTAACTTTTGAATTGATCCCAGCTAATGTTGAAATATCATTATGCACGTGTAAGAGGATTGAATAAGGTATAATTTACAACCCCGGCGGGATTCCTAACGACCCTTAACTAGCTCTCTTCAACAAAAGGATAAATAATAAGATAAATGAAAAATAGGGGAAAAGATAAATTGGAAAAGAGACGTGGAGGAAGGGACCTTGAGGTGGCCTTGGAGGGGCGAAGAAGAATGAATCATGCATCGCCACCGCTGACCCAAACACCCCCGCCCTGTCCATTCACTCTCTCCCGGGCCATTCATTCACAACTCCCCTCTGTACCTCTCTCTCACTCTATTGTGTCTCGATATTTTCTACCGTTGTTAAGTTAGTAAATTAAATGCTATTAAAAGTCAAAAATTCATCAGATTCATCCAACAAGTGTAAATAAATCATTTTTTGAAAAATAAGATTGTTTTAATTATTATTTATAAGATTATCATGTATTAGACTCAAAAGTTTGCGACTGAAAAGCTATTTGTATTAATGATTCTATACTCATATTATAAAGAAAATTTTATTATTTTATTTAGAACTAAAATAAATTTAGTTCAAGCCCTAAATTTTATTCAACAAAAATCAAAATTTAGTTCAAAATGAGTAAAAAGTGCAATTTTTTGCTGAAAAAAATCAAAACGTGCAAAATAAAAATAGAGTTATTTAAAAGGGGGGTGACAGTAGCAGCGTGGTAACGCGCCTGTCTGCCAACCCAAAGCTTGCGAGTTCGAGTCCCCGGCCCTTTCTGAGATTTTTTCAAGCACATTATTATACAATACTCACTCGCAACCTCCCCCCGAGCATTTGTAAAGCCCGTTAGACCATTGCCACCCATTAGTGGCACTCACAAAAAATAGACGTGGGAGTGACGAATCCACCCTATGAAAACAACGTTTGGACCTCCATGGTCAGTCTCACCATTAATAATAATAGACTCAAAATAAAACACAGATTAGTAATAGTTGAGAATTCCTTTTTTTTTTGAGTCTATTATTATTAATGGTCAGTCTCACCATTAATAATAATAGACTCAAAATAAAACACAGATTAAGATTTTGTATTATTTAATGTGAGCTAGAGTTTTGACCTAATCCCCCTACATTCTTCCTGCCTAAGAAAAAGATTTAGGAGTAGTACAAGACCAATAAACCAAAAGATAAATAAAACAGCTACATTGTCACGACGTTTCGAGATTTTCTTGTTATTATACATTCAAATTTGATATACCTAAAATCATAAACCGGGAAAAATACTTTCAAAATAAATGTAAAAGAAGTAATAACCGCAGAAAAATATAAGAATTCGACTATTAACAAAAAAGCAGAAGTATAAACTTTAAATTCATAGTCATATGAACTCATACGACACAATTAAAATCACTTTAGTGCGTGTTCCTGTGTAACGATAAAGATGACTCTTTAATTACGTTCTTTATTTGTCAATACAACAATATTTACACTTGACATATATAACAAAACATTTATAATTATTATTAACATAACGTTCAGTTTTTTTTAGATAACAACA
>NW_027113702.1:140800-148227 GCF_000696795.3 Halyomorpha halys | reverse complement strand
TACTAAAGAAATAAAAATGTTGATAATAATTTCGACAGTGGCAAACCCATTTCAAACACTCTCTTTGCTAACGTCAACTATTGCCGCTGGAGACGTTAATCATGCCACCACAACACTAATATTAAATGTATAGAATAAAAAAAAACATATTTCTCCATTTCACTCTTGCAGAGTATTACTACAAAACATAAGGGATTTGTTTCAAGTGGTTATTACAGTTACAATTATGTGGAATCATGACCTATTTTCACCTCATCAATATGGCTTTCGTAAAGAAATATATACTCAGGACGCCATAGTGGTGCTGATTAATGAAATTTCGGATGCGTTAGATTTAGGAAAAGAAATGCTTGCAGTCTATCTAGATCTAACAACGGCTTTTGACTCAGTGTGTCATAAGAAATCAGTATAGGAACGTTGAAAATTCACGGATTTTAAGGAGTAGTGTTACAATACCTTACGAGTTATTTTGACAAAGGCCGTAGTACTCCAAAATTAAAGGGCAAGTAAGGGACGGACTATACAGTCGAACATGGTGTCCCGTATGGGATAGTAATAGGGCCAACATTACTTTTGGTATATATATCAACCAAATTCAAACAGTTATCAATAACGGAAAAAAAATCAGTTTTTCCAATAACACCTTATTAATTTTTAATGGCAATAGCTGGAGCAGAAGCTAGCTTAAAAGACATCATGAAATGGCTGATCAGCTTAAATTAACATTAAAAATTAATAAAACTAAACTCAACCAGTACTTAATAACAAAAACTGGCCAACCAAAAGCAATAAAAATTATTTTTGGTAAAAATACTGATACATACTTAAAATGAACCGACTATATAAAATATTGTGGATTTTATATCGGTAAAAACCTAGCTTGGGATCGTAATTCACAAAAAATAACAAAAATAGCTTTAAGATTAATTTACGTATCTTTAAGATTGATAAATACGCTTATATTATATATATTAAAAATAATAAAAACATTATATTGGTGTAGGGTGGTGCAGTTGAATATAATTTAATCCGATGATCAAAATACAAAAAAGTATTATTCGTGTATTATTAAAAAATAGAAAACGAATAACTTCTAAGCTACTTTTCCAAGAAGTAAAAATTTCGAATATGGATATTTTGTTTGTTCACATAGCAATCATAAAAATACTGAAGGACAATGAATTGGAAAAATGTCAAACCTCAATAAAAACTCGCTCAAGTAATAAATATGATCTCCAAAATGTAAAATCAAATATTGTTTTAATGCAAAGAAATTACAATCACAATGTATTTAAAATCGTTCGATAACCTGCCATATGATTTAAAAACTAAAATTCATAAAAATAGTTTCAAAAACACCTCAGAGAACACCTTTTCAACAAATACGGAAGTCAAAATTATTTACTTTTTAGAACTTAAAAGAATACAACAGAAATATATTATGTCTATATAGAATGTATGTAAATCTATCTATTAAACGAACATATACTATTGAATTTTTAGAGTACCAAACTTTAGATGTATAATAAAAATGTATTTGATTATACACTCGTGGTGTTAACCAAAGAACAGAATAGAGCGACCAGAGTTCAACTTACCCTACTGCTCAAGTTTCACTCATTAGGGGATAGAATTTTCCTATAAAAAGAACATTGAATGTTCTTGACTAATACTAAGTCTTATCATGTAATATTGTAAAGTTTTAAAGGGAAGAATAATGGAAATAAGCAATAGATGGCCCATTTCCATCATTCCTTAACTTATTTTTTTTTTAATTAAAGTCTTGTTACGCCTAAATATTCCGAAAACGTTACATCACTTGAGTTAGCAAGTAAGTTTTTCGTAATATTTGCAGAAAGTGGCATACACTGAAAGCATCCCAATGGCATAAGTTTGAGAACATCCCTAGCTTGGGAACCAAAATACAGAGCGCGAAAACATAAATTAAGGATAAAAAGAATTAGAGCCGAAATAAGTTTTAATAATGAAAATCACCTATGCTTTTTTAATTTTTTTTTTAGTTCAAGTCTTGGTACATCTAAATATTTCATAAACGTTGTGAAACCTGCGTAAGTCAGGAAATATAAACAGAATACAATGTGTGCTAAGAAAAAACTAAAAAGTTAAGATAAAGAATCGGAGTAGTGAAAAAGAACCTTTTATAAGTTTGAATTTGGGAATATTTGCAGGTAAAAGAAAATATAATTATTATTGTGCTCCAATGAGACATCATATGGTGTGGAGCAAACCGGATAAAGAACTCTTTAAAAATAAAATATGCCCCACTGTGAAAGATGGATATAGCTACTCTTTGAGGGTGTATCTCAGCTTTTCGTGGAAGATACCACCACTTGATTATTTTTACATTAGCATTTGCGTTTTTGCCTTAATGAATTTTAAGGAAAAAAATATTTGTTATTGTAAAAAACTCATCACAATCATAAAGGGTCTTAATTAATTTCCTTTGCACTGGAATCCTGAGAGAATTTAATAAAACATTAATAATCCTTTCATTCCAGGACTAATAAAATATATTAAAAATACTAGAAGGTCGGAAGGAGTTTCGGATTGCTAAAAGGATACCTCACCCATAGGGAGCGGATAAAGAGTTGACGGGATTAGCTAAGCGGGCTCTAGAGCTGCTCATTGTGTACAGAAACTTTTGTGAACTCCTCTCGTAATTAGTGAACTTATTAACTTAGCAAACTTGGCCCATGCTACGGAAACAATCATCTAGAACAAATATAATACATAATTTATCCTATATGTCAGAATTATGTTAAGGCTCAATTTTCTAACATGTGCCTGTGGATCATTTTCACCTTGAGGGTTATGCTTACTCGAATGAAGATGTTAGTTATGAAATTATCGTATTGCCTTATAATGTTAGCATTTATAGAGCAATTCGAATTAAAATTAATTAAATTAATTATACATTTAAACTTCAACTTTCATGGTAAACGAATGCCAACAGCAATTGCCATTATTAATTAGCTTCAAAACAAAATTAATTGATATATGTCTGAACCAACGAAATAATTTTGTTTCTGACAAATACATTGGCATTATCTGTTCTCGGTATTCATTATAATATTATAGGGAAATGAAAATGCGTAGGATTTATGTATATAATGTGTTGGATAAAATGTATTTATTCACCAGATTTAGTAAATTTGGGAATGAAATACAAGCATTATAAAATATCAAGACATTTGTCGGCCAAACATCCAGTGGCCTGATTTTTAAAATGTTTTAATCTGTAATTTTAAAGGTGCGAACAATTCCCAAAATAATTTTATTACGATAAATCAGAAACACCTTACTTAACACCCGTTTCCAGCTTCACTATCCCTATCCATTAATCCTTACCTTTGTATAATACCTTAGCATCACTAAGGAGTTTCTTAAATCAGGAGATTCGGAGTTTTCTATAAAAATACCCAAGAATTCGGAGATTTGGAGTTTTCTTTAAAACAACCCAAGAATTCGGAGATTCGGAGTTTTCTTTAAAACTAAATAAATATTGGCCCGCTCAAACCAGATTCGAACCGGTACAGATGCTGACAGAAGAATGTCATTTCAGCCATGAAGTCAATGAGTCAATACATTCCGCCATGAACTGAACATATCACTTTCCGAGTAAATGTCAAAACATTTCTTTCAAAAAAAGATTAATTTTATTAAAATTTACTCGATTCATTGATGTAGTTTCATATTATTACTTTTTTTTATTCATTGAATAAAATGTTTCGCTTTGAACCTTTTTCCTTCTTAAGTAATTGTAAGATAATACGCCGCTTCTGACTGCATGATGATTTCCCTGCTTCCTTGATATTATTTCATCTAAATAAGGAGCCAATGTCATGCAATGTTTCCAATTTCGAGAACGTTTTCGATTGCGTATACCGAAAGTATTCTGGTCATAAAATTTGAACGTCTGCCACATTAGATTGGTTGCAATCAAAATTTTTGGTTTATCGAACTTTTCAAATTTTCTATTAGAAAATTATTCATTGTTTACATAGACTAAACAACAGGCACAATAAATTTCCTTAAAAAGTTGATATTGAAGTATTACATGCAGGCTGTTTAAGGCCCTTCTGGCATTATAATTCTTATGATACTGCAATTGTATGAAAATTAAAACGTACCTTGATAAATATTTGTTCAAATTAATTTCAAAGTAAAGTTTTAAAGGCCAAAGCATCTTACAAACAAACACATGAAAATATTATTGATTCTGATGCATATATATTCCATTCATCACCGGAACTTCTTCAATTGATTAACCGAAACGATATAAATATGATATTGATATGATATTAGACAAAATCCGACTTTCAGGGGTATACAGTGATTATTTCTGCTATCTAATGATGGATTACCACAAACTACGAGACAGTGTTTTTTATCCATTTCCTTTGTGAATCAACCTTCCCATATTTACCGGCTCTAAATATCTTTATTAAAATCGCTATATCAAAGACAATCAAGTGATATTTTATATGCGATAAGTATTATCTTCAATCATATAGTTGAGACAGGGCTTAAATGCCAAAATGTAAGGACTTTTAATTTTGTTAATTTATAAAAAAATAACCACCTCATCTCATTACATAGTTATTACAGACAAACTATGAGATATAAAAATATAAAAATACCCATAAAAACTAGACGCCATCACGTTCTCATACAAGATAACACCCAACAGAGAACAGGAAATCAACGACATAACAGAAAATATAAACCAAGAGACATCTCACATACCTTGGCATGAAAATTGGATTCGCAATACAATACAGCTCAGAATACAGTCAACATCAAATCAACTGAAATACCCTATCTATTCACCAGGGCTGTCACACAAACTCAAACTACTGATATACAAGAACATACTGAGATCACCATTACTACAAGGACCACTATACTACATTTCTTATACCCAACAGCCCTGAGATCACATCAACAGTACCAAAACAATATTTTACAGATCTGTTGAGGCACTACAATAGAAAGACGAAACATGACGCACATTCACAACGCACTACAACTGGATGTTCCAGTTTTCATTGCTGTTGTAAAATAGTTACAATACATGAAGACACAAGTTCTTAGACATCATGTTCTTCGATAACCTTCCTACTCCTTTAATCCTTTATTCCGTTCACTCACCCCATCCCCCTTCCTGCAAGGTGGCAGAGTAGGAAGTGCCCCAAAATCTCTACCAACATTACCCTTCCATAAGTCATTTCATCTCTCTCCCCCACCCTCTTCTTTTCTTCTTATTATTATTACTATTATTTTACTTTTATTTATTTAATTATTTATCTGTTCACATCTAATTATCTCACCTCCAGTTATTATATAAGAATTTCACAGAGCGAGCATCTAAATACGTAGATAAGTATAACACTAAGACCTTCAAATGCCCATGGTAGAAAAATGTAGAACTCATTTTGAATTATGTTGTCCTTCACATAATCCATTTACTAATTCATGTCTATTTTTTGTTTTATATGGACCAGGAAAAATAAAGAGAAAAAATGATGATTGGTCTTTATTTCAGTCTTCTTCAGACTTAAGTCCTCAGTCGAGTCTGAAACTATAGCGTGTTTGTCACCTACTTTTAGATTTATGTGTTAATAATAATTTACAGACTTAGAGAAAGGTGATACCAATATTTCATATTAAGTGGGAAAGTAAAAATTAGTAAACTGTAATTCCTTTGCAAATTAAAACTTATTGAAGGCATAGTTGTCCAAAAAGAAAAGCATTTGCTCCAAATGTATTACACATCTGAGAATTATTTTACTTGAATCAAAATGGGTTTAGTTGAATATACAATGTACCTATGTTGCGTATACAACAAGATATATATTGATTGAAAAAAAAAATCTGTTTGCAAATAAAGTAAAATACTATTTTTGGGAATATAGCGCTAGTTGTAAAGAGAGGCCTATCTTCTGAAAACTTCAGCTCAGAAGTGATCAAAGTTTACTTCTCAAATATTGTAGCGGAATCAATAGCTTTTGTGGTTCGGTTGGTTCAATTCATGTCCACGATCATCTTTTCTCAATCTAACTCAAAAAAGATTTGTTACATTTAAATAAATGATAAGAAAGAGAATTTCTTCCGTAAAAAAATGGTTCAGATTCGGAGATTTCTCCTGGCCCAAAATTGTATTGATGTACTAATGCATTTTCAGACAATGCTTCATCAATTTCTTCCACAAACTTCATAGCAGCAAAATTGAAAACGTTTTTCAGAGTTTTTCTGTTACACTTTCAAAAATGTCCAAAAAGCTAATAGATCTTCCAACCAGGCCATCGAGACACGGACAATATTGAAAGAAGCTCATGAGAAAAAGAGAGTTTTTACTACTCCCCGGTGCCGCAAAATATTCAATTAATGAATTCAAAATTTTTTTTGGAATTTCCTAATCCAAGAATTCAGCAATTTTCGAGTTTTTCATTGTTTTCTTTCCAATTCGCATCCTCTGAAACGGCTAGTGCGCAAGCACGGTTTCCCCACCCATTCTTCAGTTACCAAATAGTGCGAAAATAGAAAGTATCTGTTTGTAATTTTTCGCTTTTAAATGAATAATCGCTTTTATAAAGGAAAATTTTCCAAATTCTCAAGAAAGTCGAAAATTTAGAAAAATATCTGATGTATTAAGGGCGTCGCGGAAAAAAAATCCGATTATTTAGGGAGCACCAAACCAAAAAAGATTGGGAACCCATGGTCTATTACATACTGCACATACTTGTATACCTCCGTTATGATAAAGATAGTGATAAGCAACACACAAGCTTAGATATTGGGTAGCCTAGAGAGTTTTATAGTATCGTATGTTATATATATTAGTATATATAAATTGGTATTCTAAAAGAAAACCATTTATTTTCACCAAATGTAGTAAACTCTGAACTTTTAATGACCCAGGGGTGCTACCATGAAACAGCGTCCTCAGAATACACAAAGAGACTGTTGCCATAACTACACAATTATAACCCCAGTATCGCGACAGATAAAGCACATTCAGGCGTAAATATTGTTTTATCAGTTACTGGAAACCAGCCAGACCTCGTAAACAGTAATAAGAGTTTTAAATTTGGGATTTTTTTAAACCAAAATATTAAATATTTAAGTAAATATTAAAAAAATATTGAATATTATTATGAGTAATTAAAGTATCTGTCGCTTAAGTTGTGATATCTATGAAGTCCTAAAAAATCCAAACTATGATTTTTATAATTAAAAAACAAAAATAAACTTATCGTTCGAGTGACATCTCGTCCCGACTTTCATTTTGTTACTTTATATTTCCTGAATTTTCGAGAATATTTCGAAATATTTCATAACATATTTATTTTTGCCGACGTTTTGTCCTGAATATCAGGTCTTCATCAGAGCTAAAATCAAAACGT
>NW_027113702.1:122200-140060 GCF_000696795.3 Halyomorpha halys | reverse complement strand
ATGTCAAAAAAGAGAAGAAGGAAAAAGATCTAACTCGCTTGAACTGTTGTAAAATACTGATCTATTTGCGGAGCCTGTCCGTCTATATATATACAATCGGTCAGCTGTTCTCGATCAGCTGATATGGACCTGTCAGCTGACAGTCCGTAACTTGTATATGTATATATATATTAGAATAATGGAAATCTAGAATGTGTAATTAGTAAAATATATTTCAGTAACTATGTGCTATTTTACTATACAAATATATATTGCAATCACTTTCAGTTTATCTTATAATATAAAAGATATTAAAATAAAAATTTTGATCCCTGTGCTGAATGGCTTAATCATTCATTAGAACTTCCTAGACCTTTGTGAAAAATACACATGATTGCTATAGCACATACACAATTATAAATTCCATTAATTCCTCATCCTACCATTTCTTCATTCTTAAATGAGGCATAAGGATAATACAAATTTTTTTAAACAACCTAAGATGGTTACTTCGAGATTTTTAAAGTTCTTAAAATAATAATATTAATTTCTTGGTTTTGAGGTTGTTAAGTAACAAATCAAATTTAAGAACATACATTAGGCTATAAAATGAGCTGTAGAGCATTCCTCTAGCACTATTTGTTGTAAATCTACGAGTGTTTTTTTTTTATTCAAAACTTATTTCCAAAATTTTGAAAAATTGATATTAAAAAGAAATGAGCAAAAAATATATTTGTAATTTAATTAGTTGAAGTATTAGCCACTTCAACTATAAATAAATAAATTATGAAAATCTGAGACATAGAGGTTCTAGTTTCTGATGATGTCTATCGAATAACATCCCTTCATTCTATTCCCAAACATTCATATTTATATATAATATTCATCATTTAATGAAATAATAGTATACCAGGCTTTTTAAGTTTTTTTTTTAAGTTTTTCAATTGTGAAATATATAATAAAAAGAACTAATGTTCTCATATTTTATAATTAATTTCGTGAATTACAGTCAATTAATTCAGTGTATGTTTTAAATGAATTTCCTCAGTTTCTATGGGGCACGTACCGATAAATCATTTACCTCTATCCAATAATAGCTCAGTGGAACATGCCCAGTCCAAAAGTAGAGATCCTTTTCCAATATGCAAATGAGATTCTTCAATTAGGAAGATTGGAGGGATAGAGGGCTGGAAATTCTTTACTCTATTAAAGGTTTCACTGGGCTGTACTTAGGACCCCAATTCGATAGAAAAAATACTTAAATATCATCAGTGTCTCTGCTTATATTTTGCTGTCTTGGGTTATTTTGCATTTTTCCACTGTCATCTCAATACCAAAATGACCTTTATGCACGACGTCACAAATAAAAAAACAATCCTGTCTGATTAGCACAATAAAATATTTTGCCACATAAGTCGTAATATCTCGTTAGTCAGAAAAAACAACGAGAATATTCTAACTCTTTTAAAATCAATTTATTTCAGTAAATATCATGAAAATTACTACTCCTACGATGATAAACTTATAAAACTACTTCATAGCCCATTAAACTAGCTTTAATTTTAGCGGTAATAGACATCTATACGTCACATAGTTCCTGAGATATAGGTTTCTCAGAATAAATGAACTAACTACTAATCTTTCAGTAGATTCTTAAGGAATGTTGCTTTTTAAAAAGCTATATCGCGAGACGATTGGACGTAAATGGCTTTATTAGGGCTTACAGTTTGGCAAATTTACTCTCATTTAAATAATGTTCATTTAGGTTTTTTATTTCTGTAGGTAGTTTTAAAGATATAGAGCTCCAAATGAAAAATTAATTATTTTTAACGTTTTTAAAAAGCCGCCATTTTTTCCACCTACGTATACTTGGCAGACTTTTTACTAGTAATTATACATAGTTTTCATTAAAGTAATCAATCAATCAAGTAATTGGGGTGAAATAACTGTCTTTCATCTCCTCTAGGGCTCTTGTACTATCGTTTCAACTAGTCTTCTGAGATATCTATGTGACATATTCTGACATACAACATTAATTTTTGTATTGTAGAGGTATCACAACATGAGGTACCTCCCTTTGTTTTTTTTATATTTATCTTTAAAAAGTATGGCATATTTAGCTTCAGTTTTGATTACTAAATCATAGGAATATTCGAGGCATAATATATTTTCTGTATTCAATCATGGTAACGATACTAAAATAGCACGAAATATTTGTACAGTATGTCCTGGTACTGTGTAGAGTTTGATAAATATTTAGCTTTGATGATTTGAGGCTTACATTTAGGAAGACGGATGATGTTGGCACAGGTACTGGAGAGCAGTAATAACCAAATACAACTTTGAGGGAATTCCCCGAAACATTATCCTGCTCACATGAAAGGACTGTAAATCTCCTTAAAGCATTTGGAAAAACAATTAAAGAAGGAGTATAGATAACTCAACTAAATGCGGACCGGAATTTTTCGAAACCCACTAATAATCGTAAGTACAATTAAACCTGTATACTTTGTTTAATTATGTATCTTCCTTCATTAATATTATTGTTATATTGTATTCCATTCTGTTAGAAATCGCATTCACACAAACTACATTAGATTTTGCTATACGTTAGTATTATTTTTTTTAAAAATGTACTTTTTATTTTTCCTTGATGCTGTTATAGTTTTGTTCTATACTAAAACATTATAATTCTGTGTTTTTCCTCGTTTGCTGCCGAGGGGAGAGAAATGTTTTTTAATTCCTTGGGCCATCAAAT
Source organism: Halyomorpha halys (assembly GCF_000696795.3). Classification (NCBI taxonomy): domain Eukaryota; kingdom Metazoa; phylum Arthropoda; class Insecta; order Hemiptera; family Pentatomidae; genus Halyomorpha; species Halyomorpha halys. The sequence goes on along the minus strand of NW_027113702.1, from coordinate 137,323 downwards.
GACAGGAATAGGTACGAGTATTATACATACAGTTCAGCTCACGAGGTACACACCACTGGCAACAAAACAACACCGAAAGAGCTCAACACGAAAAAGACAAATATTAGTTTTCCAAATTCAATTAATTTTCAGATGCCGTCGTCAAATGAGCAACTGAATAATGTTTGCAGTTCTTTCAATAAAAAGCTATTATCTTTTAACAGAACAGTAATCAAAAACTGTCCTTTATTAAACATAATGCAAACAGTCCACTTTCCTGTGCTGGATCCAATTCTAGTCAGAGGGGAAGCAGGCTATAACCCCTATTCCAAAACAATCTGTTATATCTACATATAAAACTAACTTTATTAAAAATTTCTGTTTTTTTCCATCAGTTTGCTTTTTCCTCAAGAAAAAAAATGCTGTAAGGAAGTAAAAACTACTGTGAATACATTTCGTTGTCATGTAAACATGTCTATTTCTACAAACCATGTAGTATCGCATAATGGCCAATCAAGCCAACCCAAATTGTTTCTTCGCATTTATTGATCAAAATTACGTTTTCTCTCGATTTATTTGGTATAGAAGAGATCTATATGCAATTCTAAAAGCCTAGGAATTTGTAAACCATAGGTGGGGGCTCAGTAATAAGTTATCGTGCTACCAACGCAAGGATCCAGGTTCGAATCCGGCTGTGACAGATAACTATTTATTCTATTACTGTCGTCATGAGTCAACCCTATGGGACCCTTCCAGGATCCACCGTCTCATAAAGTAGTAACCCTTAATTAGGGGAAAATTATAGCAGTTGAGCATGATCACTTGTTCATGATTACCTCCTTTCACAACCGTTGTTCAGTAAAAAATACTTCCGACTCTTTATGAATGGACATGGATTAGGAATTCCAAAATTAGTTAGTTTGGAACAACAAATCATTTTTAAAATGAAGAAGTTTTGTGGGAAGAAATGTACTTATCGGTTGGTTGAGATATTGTATTTAACAGGTAGATGGATAATCGAAGGGTAAGGAGGTCAATTATGAAAAAGGATTTTGGTTCTTAAGGATTGGAATAAGAAGAAATACCAAGAAGGTATTTTCTTCGGATTTTAGGAAAAAGCCAACATACCGAAGACGAATCTTCTGAAGCAGTTTATTAATCTTCTCAGTCTCATCTCTTGTTTATCACTTAGTCCCCCAAGCACTAAGCATCCCAAATCGAAGTGGAAAAGAATGAGGGAGGATATTAGGAGATGATGGGTACTTCGAGGAAATGAATCATGGAAACTTAGGAACTGTTTAAGGATTGAGATAGTTTTTAGGGTTTGTGTGGCAATTCCATTTATAGGAAGGTTACTCCTAGGTTTTTTTTATTGTGTGTGAAACCTGATAGGTACGTAATCAATTAATGTAATTATTAAAAAAATTGTCTGTTTTTGGTGAATCCTAGGAAAAAAATAATAATATATCTATAATAATATCTTTATTTTTGGTAATTTATTAAAAAAAAAATTAATGTTTATGCCAAATAACATTAATTTTTTTAATAATTTTTATATATGCTTGTTTGAGAGTGGTTTAATTTATTATCAATTTAAAACAATTTTGATCCTTTTTTTCCCCCTCTCAACGTTTATTCTTCAAAATTTCTCCAACGATTCGGCCCTCAGGCCATTCTCAAGGACCTTCAATATTGATGCCATTTCTTTTTTAAAATCTTAAAATTGCAGGCTAATTGCCTTTCTCCCATAAAACTTTTTTTTTTTTAAATTATATCTTACATTTAAAACTTTTTTACAAAACACTTTCCTTCCTTCACTTTCATTTACAACTTAAATTAATGTTTTTATATAAATTAGTAAGAAATTGTTAATTAATGGTAGATAACTGACTAAGGGCCACCTCAACATGAGATAGGGTGACCCCCTCCAGGCAGTCTGTGTTCACTCGTCTGTAAAAATTCATCACACAACCAAAAATCGTACGTCTTTAGTGCGAACCAAAAGATACATAATTTTAATTTTTTATTTTAATGGTCGAGTTTTTGTTAAATAATAATTTTATCCGGTCAAAATTTAAGCTTCATAGCCATAAGATCTGAGGGCATTAAAAACGATTATAAGGATGAAAAAGTCCCTTGAAAGAAGAAGAGGCGGTGAACCGCACATAGAGACAGGCCAGTTGCACCCGGCTACCGCAAGTTTAGCCTAAATTTAGGGTATGCCCCTCCACCAGGTCGTGCGGAACAACTTCCCTGCCGAAATTTCCTAAGAAGTTGGCTAGCGGTCTGTGAACATGCACTTGCACCTAATGCGATTACCCTTAGGTCAACTTGAAGGAATACCGCAATCCCTCCGTACCCGATATAAAACTATATTACACACTTCAGGAGGAAATTTACATGAACTGGGTCATGGTGTAATATACAGGAAAATTCTCTAGCAGAGAGGAATAATGTATGAATTTCTTGAATAAGAGGATTAAAAAAAATTTAACTCCGTACTACAAAATTTTGGAAAAATTAAAAAAAAAAAATTATCTGTTATTCTTATTTTTTTTTAAAATAACCCTTTTTTCCATTCCTAAAACAAATATCTTAGCTTCAATAAATGACACTTGGTAATCTGAAACTCGCTCTTCCTTTCCCAGCGTAGAAAAAAAAATTCAAAATATAGGGGTTCAAAAAGATTCATAATATAGAGGTTCAAAATATGTTCAAAACGATTGGAGCTACTTCCATCCATCGTAAATTAGTTGCATAAAAAAAGGTATAACAAAAAAGAATTCTTAATTTTTTCAAAATATGTTATATTTAATAATCAATCTTTAATAATTAAAATGACAAAAACAATTTAATTGTCATGAGTGTTTTCTTGAATATTAACTTTTTTTTAGTTTGTGTTAGATGTTGATATTCTGGTTTCAGGTAAGGCGGTGTTCTTGGTGAATTACCAGGTATCTTACTGTTTCACTGGAGGAATTCCATTCCATATTTTTACCTTTGAGGATTAGTTCCGGTGGGTCTGGTGGGCGTCGAAGAGTAAAAATTTTTCAATGTTCAGACTAATCATCAATTTAGTGAAATATTGTTCTAGTTCATTAAGGTGACTTAATGAGAGAATCCTGCTGTATCGTCAGCGAACATAGCTATGGAGGTGTGTGTCGACTGGATGATGTCATGAAGGTAGAAGTTGAACGGATTAGGAATAAGGACTGAACCTTGTGGAGTACCGGCATGGATTTGTCTAAGGATAAAATTTTTGTTATTTATTCTGACAGAGAATGTTCTACCGTTGAGGAATGAGCTCAGAATATTGTATAGGTATTACGGATTGTCTACTTTCTTTAACTTATATAGGAGACCTCGGTACCAGACCAGACCGCTTGTTGGAAATCCAAGAACGCTACCTGGGTAATGACTCTTCTTTTCGAAACCGTTAATTATGAATTCCGATATTCTTGCCAGTTGTTGAGAAATGAAATGACTGTATTGAAAATCAGGAATAATTTGGATGCTCTGAAAAAAAAATTAAGATGTTTTTTATAACTGATTCCAGTAACTTTCCAAAAATGGGTAATAAACTGACAGGTCTATAGCTGCTGATTTGTTGTCTGAACATAGCTGCTGACTGAAACGTTCTTACCAGGCTTGTGAATTACTATGAGTTCGGCTTTCTTCCATGTATCGAGAAAATATCCAGTATGTAGGCAACTGTCATATCCATACAATCATAGCCTGGACTTTTCTTTATCTTGAGCTTAAAAATAAATACATTTTTAAATCTTTCAGTAAGCAAAATAAAATTACATTAAAATCATAATTGAACTAGTATTTTTTATGGTAATGAATATAAGCCTATAAATATTGTTCACATTGATGCGGAGGTTTGGCTATTAGTAAGGGAAGGAACAGGTGGTGTTTAAAGGAGAGAATGTATGGGGTTTGGCGAACGGAGATGGAATGAAAATTCCAGAAGGAGGTTGCACGTATGACGAAGGATTTGTTAAAGGAGGCGGTTCTATAGAAGGGCATACATAAATCAATCGGTTGGGATCTGATGTTTAATCAATCAATGGATGGATGAAGAATAAGGATATAGATAGGTTTTCGATTTTAGGAACTTAGAACAGGAAACCACTGAGGAGGTATTGCTATCGGGAGTTTGAATAGAGCCACTTCAACTCCGTATACTAACGGGAGACATGAGAGCCCCTCGAAAACCCGAAGGTAAATCTTACGAAGCAATTCAGGCAATCTGGAAAATTAGAATTAGTACCACAAAATAAAAGCACGTTACCATTCTCCGACGCAGTTTCATACCCTAGTGTAACTATTAAGATACAACTATGTAATATTCGAGTTCCCGAAAAATACATAATAACTTTTGGACTATTTGGACAAACGACTCACCTGGAACATACACACATCATCTTTGAAAGACTATGAGAAATTTCCTCATTTCTCTACTTTTAGATTTTTTTTTCTTATTATTTCAAAAGCTTCCTAGGTGTGTAGTTCTTGATATCAGGGGTTAAGGAGGAATAGGTGGAATGTATATCTACTTTGCTGTATTTGGAATGTATTTTAAGAGCGGACTGAGGAAAGGGATACTAAGTATATGTAGGAGCATATAGGGATTATGTCTGCTGTCTGATGATGGGTTATCACAAACAAACTACGAGATGCAAATATGCACATCAACGCACTAAAGACGGACGCAATCACATTCTTGTACAGAAAATCTCCCAACAGAGAGCCAACAATCAACGGACGGACAATACAAACCAAGAGACATCTCACATGCCTTGGCATGAAACTGGGATCTCACCTCTCATTCACCGCACACATGCAACACGGAATACAGATCGTTAAGTCAACAACATATCAACTGTGAAACACCTTATTTATTCACCAAGACTGTCACTCAGACTCAAACTACTGATATACAAAGCCATACTGAGACCATCACTTCTACACGGTGCACCACTACACATAACTACCTACACCCAACAGTCCTGAGGTCACTAAAACAGTACCAAAAGTGTATGTTACAGAAGATCTATAGGGGAACTACACTTGAGAGAACTAACATGACTCACATACATCACGAACTACAACTGAAAACAATACAACACATCACAGGAAGACACATCAAGTTTTTTTGGCAGCCTCCCTGCTTCCTTCAATCCATTATTCCGGACAGTTACCCTATCTCCCTTCTTGCGAGCTGGCAGGGTAGGCTGGGCCCCAAAAACCCTATTAACATTAATTACCCAACCTTTAGTCCTTTCTTCTCTTGTACACCCCTTTTCCCTCTCCTACTATTTTTCGACTTTTATCTCTTAATTATTATTATCATTTATTTATTATCTTTCTCCTTTTTGGAACACTGGCAAGCAGTATCCAGAAATTAAGGTCACATCAACGGCTTGCTGACCAAGTCAAACAGATTACGGAGTGGAAGTTCCTGTCAGCTGTGGAAATAAACGTAATCAAGGAGGGTATAGCTAAACTATTAATATACTGATCAAACTCCTGATGCAATTGAGAGGACCCCAGAAACCAAAGATGCTTAACAGAAACCAGCCATGTATAGTGAGCCAGCTGATCAGCTAAGTCCAGAAGTAAGAGAAATATTAACTACGAAGGTATACCGCTACAAAACAGACCACCACTGCTTCGAGTCCCTTATGGAAGAAATACACTCCTTCTTCTATTATTCAATCATCACGCGGAGGCCCCTCATTTCTAAATATTTAAGTTGAGTTCTCACAGAATGGACACATCAAAACCTCAGTATAAGTATTTCACTGGATAACTTCAATTGCCCACAGTAGAAAAAGGTTGTATTTAATTTTATTTATGTTTCATTTTAGTAATGCAATGTATTGATTCATGTTTTATTTTCTGTTTTAGAAGGATCGGGAAAAAATAACATGGTTGTTAGGACAATAGCCAAAATTTATTTTCAATTACATGTATATATAGTATAATGTAAGGGAATGTGTTGGCATTGTAAATAATAAAGAAAATGTTGTATTGAAACATATAAGGATTAATTTCATACAAAAGCAGGGTGTTACGCGAAGGTTGTCTGGCCCGTACTAGATTTTTTAGAGATGTTTCATTGAATGTGTTAAGAAACTGATTGGGGCCTGCAGCAATGACGCAGATCCCGAAGTACTCAAACTCAAATTCAATCACTCAGCAGGCACTACCGAAGTATTCAAACCTTTTGTGGTACATCGTGGCTATAAACTAGGACCAAGCTTCGACTAGATAATAAGAGCGTCCTAACCAATCCCTCTTTAGGACCTGACCAATCTGTAAGTCCAGGATTACTCGAGTAATTGCAGAAGAGGCCGTCGACTTTAGGGCCTCAAGAATTTTATCAGGGGTCGCTTTATTCCCAAGAAGAGTCCCCCTCAAGTAATTACTTTTGGTTTTACGATCACAGATCTCGCTGGTCGTTTCCCGGTTAACTCTCGCTAAAGATTTTAGACCTCTTAAACTCAAAATCTTCTCCCTAGAGAAATAAAAAAAATAAAAAACTCAACAATCCGGTTATTTGCAAAATGTGGAAGTTATGTCAATAATAATAATAATACGTAATAATAAAACTCTTTTCTAGTTGACTCAACTCTACCTAATTAGTAAGTTATAGCAGTGTACTTCAATGGATGAGAAATTCGCTTAATTAACCACAATTGTTTCTCAAATACCTTGCTCTTGTAGTTCATTATAACATCTCCTTTCTGCAATAGAAAGTTCTAGATATTAAATTACCAACATAATTTTGTATATACCACATCAAAACTTAGATAAACCTTCAGTTTTAATTAGTAAACTCTTGTAAAATACATGTATTTGTTGAATAATTCCACCATTATGAGCCATACATTCACTGGAACAATATATGAAAAAATTCTTTCAACTTCAAACTCGACTTCTTGTCGGCTGATAAAAATGCAAGACATACTCTAACAGTGAAGGAGCAATGTTAAGGCCCAATGTCAGTATTCAAATGTAAACATTTGTTGGCCACGGTGGTGATTTTAATGACCAATATTCAGGTTACATCGTAAAGTTAAAACTAATTATGTGCGAACTGTATAGTGTTATTGTTATATTTCCACTGTTGAAAAACTGCACAAAAATGAACTTTCGGTTCTTAATCATTATCCAAATCTGTAATATTTTAATAATTCTGAAATAGTCTTATAATTTTACAACAAAGCTGTCAATAATCTACAAGATCTATCGAGGTTCGAGACCTGTGATACAGTCATTTCCTGGTATAATATCCTATTTAAGGTGGCAGACTTTTCAAGTGCTGTTTTATTTTTCAAAACTAAAATTGATTTTTTTTTTTTTATTAAAATGACTAGTAACAGTATAAGGAGTAACTATTATCATAAAATACCTTAAAGTGATACGATGTGTCCCGATTAAAGACTATGTATGTAAAAATAAATCCATCTGAAAATCTGTAATGAACTCTCCAAAATATATAATATCTCTCATACAATAAATGCAGCTTATTCAACTCCCTTCTTCAAGGATTAAAGATATGAATGAACACAGTGTAGATTCCATTGAAGTCAGAAGAACTAGAGTGGAGAATAGTATTACTATTTAGAACAGACAGATACCACTCACCCAATGACATTTTAATCGCTGTATCTCAAATACAATAATGTCCATGAACTTAAAATTATCAATGGTGGTTTCCATTGTAATATAGACATGCACCTAATAATAATAATAATATGCCATATGGAATCGTAAGACCGGCAGTAACAGAAAATTCAGACTCTGAATCGAACTTGTAAGCCCCTATTGAGCAACCTGCGCGAAGAGGAGGATCAAAGGATTGAAAACAAAAATGTGCAGTTCCGAATGAAGTAGACTCACAATATGAATGTTGCTATAATCCGAGCATATTTCTAGGCTACAAAACTGGAAACAGATAAACCCGCATAACGCAGTCGAATAACTGAACACTGGCAAGCAGTATCCAGAAATTAAGGTCACATCTCAACGGCTTGCTGACCAAATCAAACAGATTACGGAGTGGAAGTTCCTGTCAGCTGTGGAAATAAATGAAATCAGGGAGGATATAGCTGAAACTATTAATATACTGATCAGACTCCTGATGCAATTGAAAAGACTCTAGAAACCAACGATCCTGAACAGGAACCAGCCATGTATAGCCAGAGAAGAGAATGTATAATAAGAGAAATATTAATGGACGAACATGTTAGCTATGAAGATATACAGCTACAAAACAGAACATCACTGCTTCGAATCCCTTATAGAAGAAATACACTAAGAATAGTTAAGGTTGTGAAACAAGTTTTCTCCAGACAACATACGCAGGCTCTTCTAGGTATCTTCAATAGGGTATATGTAGGTGCTAGCACGGTAGCTTTAAAATTAAGTTATTTAAGACAAAACCAAACGTAGAAAGCTGCACTAAGAATAATACATTTGAGATCCCTCCGTGGAAACCATGGATCTTGTAAAAGATTGAGTCACTTCACCGTAAAATATTACCAATTTCTTTAGAGCCCAGAGAATGCTCCAATCAAACTGAAGACATAGATGAGATAATTGTCTTACATATTGGAGGCATACAAATATCTGAAATTAAACAAGAATTAACACAATTTATGGATAGCATGAAGCAGTCTAACTGAATAGAGTGAGGAGATCTGGTTAAGCAACTAAAAGATAAAAAAATATATAGTTTTTTCTACAATGGAAAAACCTCTCTATAGACAACTTTCTTACAAAAAAAAATGGCAAGTAACATTTTTCCAACCAGCGATATTACAATCAATCATTGTAAAACTATATGGAGTACTTCTACGTCATATAAAACTGATACATATTGGTTAAGAAAGATCTTAATCTTTCCTTAGATAATATGGCTGATCTTCCAGTGATGGAAGCTCTCGCAATGCAAGAAAATGACGTAGTCATGGCTCTTAGAAAAATGGGGAATTAGAAAGCGACTGGCCCAGACAAACTACATAATTATTGGATGAAAAATTTCAATAATATTCGCCAGACACTGGCAGTATATTTTCAAAAACTCTTGGAAAACAAAATCGAAATACCAAATAATTCTTTACAGTTCATACTTACTTGAAGTGGAGAAACAAGAGTATGAACCAAGAGATTTCAGGCCAATAGCACGCCTCAACGGAACTTACAAATTGCACATTTTTGTGCACATCGGCTATGAATAACATGTTAAAGCTCATAAGCATAAGTTAATTACTGATAAACAATTAGGAGTGAAGAAACTACCAAGATGTAAAGAAATGCTGGAATTCCTCATGTAACAATTGATTAAATCAGTTAGTAAATTGAAATAAAGAATCAATTATAGAGCTAATTCAGATTTTTCAAGTGGCTTACCTTAGGAAATTCGAACGTAGTGAAGGAGTGAAGGAAACTTTTTTTTTTTTAATTTAATATTTATTAATTTCAAATTAAATTAGTAATAAATTAATTTATTACCTATAATAATTAATATATAAGTACAGCCTTCATAGTAGAAAAATATTTCTTATTTTTGTCTCCCGATGAATTGCGCTCACGTCAGAGGTTAATGGACTAGAAGTATGATATACATATTTTAAGATAATGGCCCGTATATACCTTTTTCTTGATTTTTTTTTTAATTATTTTTTTTGCCTTTCTTATTAATACAAATATTGATAATGTACATTTTAATGTGTTCATGATTAATTAGTATTTATCGAAAATGAAATACAGATATGATATAGGTGTATATTATATATAATATAGGTAGATAAAAACATCATCATTGCTATAAACAATTATATAGAACAGAACGTACTTAAAATTTCTGTTAACGTTCCATGGCCCAAATGTGTGTTGGAAATACTTATACTTATATTTATACTTCTATTTAAATTAAAAAGTCGTTTACCCCAAGTGAACACGTCACTTCTTTTCTGGTAAAGAAAAAAAGAAATAAAACCAAACCTGGAGGGAAAAAAAAAGAGAAAAAGGAGACAGTGGAGTGGCACAAAGAGCTGGATGTGTATAGGGACTGTTTGGGACGGCTGGAACAAGGAAGGGCTAACTTGTTGCTTCTTCGCCTCAGATAAAGCCATATTAACGGTTTTATTCCTGTTTTCCTTTTTCTTTTTGGTTAGGGAATTAATTACTTTAATCTCACTTTTTTCTTCTTTCTTTTTATTTCTCTTTTAATGCCTCAAGTAGGTGCCCTCTCACTCTTTCACAAGGCGTGAATGCTCGAGAAGCTAATGTTTCGTGATTAAAGGGTTCACTAATTGTGGCTCTTTCAACTCAAAATTGGTGGAATAAATTCCTTGAAAAAAACTTATTTCTTATTCTTCTTTCTTGAAGAGTCTGGTATTGAACACTGTTTGAATTGCCTAATATTTTGGGTAAACACAAAATTTTGTAAAATATAAAATTTTCACTTCAATATTTCTAAAAAAAAATTTTTTGTCTAATGATATTTTCTCCTATGTATTAATTTTAATTTCCAAGTAAATGATTTTACTCTTACAAAATCTTGACTTTATTATTTTTTTCATGTATAAATTAAATGAACACAATTGAAAAATTGATATACATTCAACTACAATTACATATTTGCGTAAATATTATAATTTGTATACATTACTAACAAATTTAATAACAAAAGTTTTAGTAAAAGTATTAACCAAAACGTTTAGTATGTTATATCTTTTTTAGCAATTGCCCTATTTCAATGATTTTTGTTTTTCGTTTTGCAGAGAATATATTCCCGCATTCAAATAACAGAATCTACCAAATGAATTCAGGATTTCAATAGTTAAGAACCTCCCCAGGCTTAACCAACACCGATATTTTAAAAAAGAAACACTTTCGGAAATCTTAGTTAGCAACAAACGAATATTACATTTTTATTTATGTAGATAAATAAAACTTATATTTAATTAAAATAATAATTATTGGGATAAGTGAGGAGGATGGCACTACTTATTTCGATACGGCAGAACAACAAAATTTAGTTACCTGGTTATTAATTTTTTAATTATTCAATCCAAAAATAAAGCACTTCCATTTACCAAAATCTAGTTCCTCTTAATTTCTACAATTTCTGCAAAAGCAAATTCACGTAGCTATGAAGTAAAAAAAAAGGAAGGCGTATTTTAGAACGTTTTCTGTTAAAACCGGATACACCTTATTCTAGAAGCTGACGAAATCTAGAGAACTTACCTCCACCAAACTCTTTTTCTGATCATACATTCTTGTGCTAATAATAGAATATCAATTATAAAATATAATCATAATTATGGAAAACAATTGTTAAAGGAGACTCTATAATTAGTTTAAATCAGAAAACGGCCCAAATTGGTTAAGCGTATAATGTATTAGACCATTTCTTAAATTCTGACATATACTACTTCTACCACCATCCCAAGATAGTTCCTTTAATCTAATCTTTAACCTAATCAAATAAATGTAATTGAAGAAGAACCATTTTTTGAACGTAGATTCCTCTAAGTAATATATCTAATTAATTAATGAGATCATGTATATTTAATATTATTCCTTATGTTAATCAATGAAGGTATATCTCTCCAAGACATATTCCCCTGATTCCAGACTATAATGTCCCTATGATTTTTCTTCTACCCTTCTCTTCATTCTTCACAATGTCATATAATTATAATCAACATACCTTTCCATAAAAATTAAATATATTACGCACAAACAGATAGATAGATAGGTAATTTACACAAATTGTATCCATGATTTGTCTTCGAATACCGAAACAGGCCTAACTTAATTTATCAAAGTTGGCAGAACCGTCTGTGACTGACAGAATAATTTGGTGGCTGAGGTTCCCGACCTGAAACCTTTGTTCCGAAACCTGTAAACAGTGTTAGTCAGTCCTTTATAATTAAACCATCACGCGCCTCTTTTCGAAAAGTAGGCTCTGTTTCGAACATCTCTTCCCTCACATGTCTCTCCCCTTTCATCGGTGACTTGGCTACTACCGGTTTGATGAAATTGTTTTCGCAGAATTTGTTGTTGTACAGACATTTTCGGGACCGACATCCACAAGTCCAATGGCAAAGGCGCATTTTTTAATTAACACTTTTCATTTTATACCTTAGCAGAGATTTGTGCTGCTTAAAGTACTCCAAATTTAATTGCAGAAAGGGGTACTCAAGATTTATACGTAATAAAGCATTTAAAAAAATAATCTAAAGTAACATGATATAATTAGTAAATATCAATTAAATATAATACATTAAATTTTAGGATGAGTTGAAAAAAAAACTTTTTTTTTCTTTCGAAACTATAAAAGATGGAAAAGCGCCTCCAATGGAAAAGTAAAATTTATACACATCAACATTTTTACTTTTATTTTCTAGTTAACGCATTTCTTATAATTTTTAAGAAAACATACATATTTAAGTATTTTTTAAAATACTTAAGCAGACGTTTAAGAAATGTTAATTGACACATACAGTTGCAAGAGACATAAATAATTTTTTTAATTAAAAATTAAATTTGATTAACTCAACAAATCTATTGGCAGAGCAATAAGGATATTCAAGATTGAAAATTTTCCTATAAAAAATGAACATATTCGTTGTAAACTGAGATGCTAATTAGCACCATATTTGAGTTTATATTATTATATATTTATTTTAAAACTTACAACAAATAGCAAATAAAAATGATAGGCATAAGTAAATACTTTATTTAACTACTACTAAAATGAAAATTAAATAAACAATAAAAATATAATACCTATTTAAAATAATTTAATTAGGTTAAATAAAAAAAAATAACTGTAAGGACTTTGAGGTGAATAATAAAGCTACATATTTACAATTAGTGAATTAATATAATTATTAGAATAAGACAAGATCAAACAGAATATCATAAAAATAAGAATCCAATAATACCTATACACATACATACATTGCTAATTCTGATCGTAATATAATAAATAATTATGTTAAATTAAGAAAAAATACAGACTGATTTGGTCATTTGGTGAATCAAAATCATCTATTGGGAATCATAGAAGTAAGCAAGTACCCTGATAATTTTTTTTTTTTTTTTATGGTTGATTTATTTATTAATCCGGTAAGCGATTGAACAGGTATGATACCATATAGGTTAAGGTACGTTTACCAAATTTATTGTTATAGGGTAGTTCGATAAATTTAGTTTTTTTCCCTAACATTTTTTAGGTATATTATTTCTTTTCTGAATAAATTATTATCCATAAATATTAAAATATTCAATAAAAATAAAATAGTTTAGGTGTTAAAGTACAAACGATTTTAAGATTTTCTGCTTTATTATTGGGGTGGGTTATTGTTCTTATCTGGCATTAATGAACATTTCTCTACTAGTTTTATCCCAAAATTATTTCAGGATGTCTGATTATATCTCTCCTAGTTTCAATCATATGAATTATGGAAATTTTCTTTTGAAAACACTGAGCTGAAATAATTGTGTTTGAAGTAATAAAAACCGAAATACCTACAATATAATTAATATTTGCATAAGCTTTACTTTTATAATCAAACAAGGCACTGAGAATCATTAAAAAAAACTCCTTTATCAAAGAACAATAAATAGCAAAAAAATAATAATTTAAAAAACATTTTTAAAAATTCGAAATATCAATATTTGGTACATGGAAACAAAAATTTACACGACTGTTTTAAAGCTAACACATGTAATTATTAAATTTAAAAAATATAATAATAAAATTAATTAGCTCATTTACTCATTAATATTGAAAATTAATAGTTAACAAACAAAAACGATTTCGCTGAACCAATAAAATTCAATTACCTATGATTAAATATACGTTTTACTTACTAAACTGATGTTAAAAAACTATTAAGTAGAGTAGATGGTCGGGGGTACGGTCACCAAAAAAACACAAATAAACATAAATTATTTACTCGACCCGACGTTTCGACCTAAATTTTAGGTCTTCATCAGAGCGTCGGCTAAGATTCTGGCTTAACTCAGAATCTTTGTTGAGCCAGAATCTCTGTCGAAGCTCCTCGATGATGACCTGAAATTCAGGTAGAAACGTCGAAACGAATGAATACTTTTTTAGTTTATTTGTGTTTTTGTGCTGACCGCACCACCCAACCTTCTTCTCCACTTATTAATCAACGATTAACTATCTAAACCTCATTAAGAAATTATTGTTGTTACCTGATATTTTATTATAGGTTAGGTTTCTGTTTTTTTGGTTTTTTTTTTTTTTCCTGATCGAACTTCTATTTGGTTACAACATCCTTTTTTATTATATAAGCTCTTCTTCTATAATGAACAATTAATATTAATATGAAAAGTCACATATTCGTAATTTCGAATTTATACGTATTGTAATTTTTCAGCTTAACAGTTACATGATTAAAATTTAGCTATATTGTCATCATACAATACATTTTTAAAAAAATTAATTTTTATTAACTATTATTCATATTTATTATGTGTTATGTATGTATGTATGAAATATGTATAAAATAGAACTAAAACGCCAGTTAAGAGAAGAGGGAAACATGTTGGGTGAATCAGTTGTGAAGAAGAGAACAAAGTTTAATCACTTGAATGCTACAGTCTTCCTGGAAGGCGTAAGGAACAAGGTATAGTCCATTCAAAAAAAAGAAAAGAATGGTTGTTCGACTATCTTATATTGTCAAAAAAAGGAAGCAACCAGCAGTTAGTGATAAAACAAAAGCCTGTAAGATCAGAGAATAGGAGGATTTAGGTTGCACACGAACTCTAGTTAGATTTACAACCTGTCGTTCCCTTTGTCTCGTGTTTCTCTAGGAAAATCAGATCTTGGCTGTTATTAAGTTGGCACTGAAACCCGATACTTGAAGGCAAATAGGGTCGACCCTTCAAACCATTCTCAATTTCTCTCAGTTGCAATATGTAATATTGTTTGTCTTCAACTTCATACTACAGATTTATGTTGCTACGTATTCCTGTCGTTAATTGGGATGGCAGGATAATGGCTGAAGAAAATTATACAAATATATCTACATTTATTAATTATGATTATCTGTGTCCTACAAATCTATTACTATTACTGAATTC
>NW_027113702.1:108604-121379 GCF_000696795.3 Halyomorpha halys | reverse complement strand
CAGATACCATTCCTTCCATTGAAAACTTCCCAACCACCCAAATCCATTTGTTTCTAACCTGGCTTCTCCTTTATTACCTAATAATCCTCCTAGGCGTCTGAAAAGAAGATGGCCTCGGGATCTTCTCCTCTAGAAATGTTATTGGAGTTCTATCAATGGGTTGATTCTCCACATGCTTGTGTCATGTCACTATCTCACCTACAGCAAATTTACTTGTTGTGTATATGTTATACAGTTGTAAATAACAATAAATAAATGATAAAAAAAAATATTTATAAAATATTGGTAATACAAATTATATAACATAAAATACGGGGTGGTATTGGGTATATAAACTGCATAAAGGAACGAAGTATTTATTTACATAATTTATAAAATGATAGCAATAATATGATTAAATGATTGTATGATTCAGATAAATGTTTGCTATAAAATATTGTCACATTATAAATTATTACCTTCTAATTATTAACTGTCTTAATGACTGCTGAGTTGGCTGATGCATGAAATGGGTGTGTAGTAACGTCTTAGCGGTTTCCGATCTGATCAGCCCATTTTTTCCTCTGCTCTTCCTAGAGGATTTCCTCTCGTCGAAATCCGCCCACTTCTCTAGCTCCGTTTCCTTACTTCTTTTTTTTCCGAACTCTCTAAAACAGAAATAAAAAATGAATTAGTAAGTGCATTACTATCCATTGATATTTTAAGGTT
The DNA here is from genome assembly GCF_000696795.3 of Halyomorpha halys. Classification (NCBI taxonomy): domain Eukaryota; kingdom Metazoa; phylum Arthropoda; class Insecta; order Hemiptera; family Pentatomidae; genus Halyomorpha; species Halyomorpha halys. Next base: position 120,671 of record NW_027113702.1, on the reverse strand, counting down.
ACCTGTTATGTTTAATATCATATATGAGCTATCCATTCTAAAAAGGAGCTATTTTAAGTCCGGAGCTGAGGGGCCTCCTCGTGTTGTATCGCATGTAAGATAAAAATAAAAAAACATTAATTAATAAAGACGATAGATAATGGTGAAATAATAAGAAAACAGTCAGAAGTCGAAAAGAAGTGTGAGGGAGGGGGTTGGGGTGCATCAGAAGATGGAGTTATGAGTTGATGTTAATAGGGTTTTAGGAACCTTTCCTGCCCTGCCACCTCGCAGGAAGGGGGATGGAGTGATAGAATGGAATACTGGATTGAAGGAAGCTGGGAGACTGTCGAAGAATTTAATGTGTCTCCGAGTGATGTGTTGTTGTACAGTTTCTAGCTGTAGTTCGCTATGAATGTGTGTCATGATAAGTCTGACCAGACCATGACATCTCTGATCCAGAGATGTCCCTCGACATATCTTCTGTAGTGTGCTGTTTTGGTATTGTTGTAATGATTTCAGGGCTGTTGGGTAAAGATTCTGTAGTAGTGGTGCGCCGTGTAGGAGTGATGGTCGTAGTATTACTTTGTAGATGAGTAATTTTCCTTACTTCTGTGTGCTGTACCCACTTTTCTACTGACCAGTTTCCCTCTCGTTCTTAGGGACGTTACCTTTTCTGAATCCTATTTCTCATTGACTGTCATAAGCCACGCCCAAGAAGAGTAGGTCACAAGGGGCTACCAGTGTTTGGTACAGGTGTTGTGTATACTACCGGTGCGCACAACCTGGCTAATGGCTTTTGACCCTTTAGCATACTGTGCCCCTTACAATCGATGGGAAAGGTGTTGACGGACATCTGTACCTGGGACAGGTATCGGCAAATATGTTGCTATGTGACAATGACTTTTATAATATCGATAATGCACATGATACATAGCAATGCATATATTTATTGTTTCCTTTTTAATTTTGCGAAATGTTTTTTATTTTGTTCACCAATTATTTCAGATTTTTATTTTTCTACACCTTAATGATAATAAATAAGAAAAATGGGACAAGAACACTTTTGTTGGAATTAAACATAACATAAAATACAAAAAAATTATATATTATAGTCGAAATAGAAATAATTTGTTTTAAAATACAGAAGGAGCCAATAGAAATCGATTTAGCTTTTGTAAGAAGGGTTGTTATTTTTACTATGCACTTATATATGCACATTATATTGACGTTTTTACTGAATAATAATAATACAATCTGCAAAAATTAGGGCCTATTATATATTAGGTCTTAGTATTCACTCATGTCATATATACTAACAAAAGGAGGACAAAATCTAAATAATCACAATAGTATTAAAAAAAAAATAAAAGAAAAGAAAATACAATTAAGATGTGTATCAGCAAGAATTTAAATCGATATAAAAATATAATAAAATAAAACTGATTAAATAATAATAGTAATTAATATACAAGTTAAAGAAAATTAAACCTACTAAATAAAATAATAAATACACGTCCACATCTATATACAATATTTACATTCAGACTTGAGAACTACGCACTGGTTTTGCTACTCTCTTGTGTAAGGCATAGCGGGATTCCAAGAACTGTTAGCTTCAAATATAGAACTATTAAAAGAAGGCTAAAAACGAAGGTTAAAATACTTGTAAGAGTGATAGTTTATCAGTATTCCCTTGGCCTCAGGTTGCAGTACTTGTTCTTCATTAACAGTAATTTCAGGCTACACTTCATACTATCTTCACTATAATTATAGTATTAACATTCCACTATATCACGAGCTATATGTACCGAAAGCACCATTGTAGCTAGGACGATCATTAGAAGTCCATTGCCCAAAATACTCTAATACACTTCCTCTCGAAATCCGGGGTATACGTACTATTTTTCGATTTGACAATTCATTCTCTGTGTATTTAATTGAACGTAGTACTTCCTGAACTTGATATTTTTCACTCATTGGGACTGTTCAATGTTATTTATTTTCAACAACTCCTTTTCTAATGGACAGAACATTCCTTTTTTAGTAAAAAAAAGTAGATTTAATTGTTTTAAATCTTTTATCAGCCACAAGTTTACAAAATCTCAGTGTAATATACTTATTCATCTCGGCACTGTATTTACTTTAAACTGTAGCATTAGACTTAATGTGTTTGTGAAATTTAAAAAACATATTCTTGAAGAAGTTTGTCGGGGGGTGCGGTCAGCAAAGAACAACATAAATAAACAAAGCCATATTTATTTATTTTATGCCGACATTTCGACCTGAGTTTCAGGTCTTCATTGTCTCAGGTCTTCAGTTTTCAAATTCTTGTTTGAGTTCAGTCTTCAAAATCTTCAGGTTTCAGTCTCAAAAAAAATATTCATTGACCTATTGCAAACAAAAATTTAGTGCTGGAAAAATAGATGAAATAAACGCAGATTTTTACAATAATAAAAATTTGATCCTAACCTGATCTCGATAGTAAGAACCGAGACCTGCAGAGTTCCTAATTTCGGGAGATGAAATTTCTGGAGGTTTGCAAAGTTTCGAAACAGGAAGCGGAATATATGAAAAATAATTTGTTGAAAATATGCTTGGTAATTTGATGGAAATTTTTCAAAATGTGATGAAAACACAGAATGGTTCCAGTAGGTTCAGTCTAAACTATACTGCAACTAGATAATTCATGTAGATGGTACAGGGTTGTGTCATTTTCAACAATAGATAAGTCCATCATCATGAAAAATTGTATTCTATAACTAGGCACAGGTCTTATTTTATGGAATAACTGAATTTTAGTAATTAGGTCCTAGTATTTTAAGTATATGAAAAAAAATATATATACCAAATATTTATTAAATAGATTACAAAATATTAATCCTAAATATCATTAGTCATACATCAAAGACTTTTGCTTTAATAGCCGAGAACATACTAGAAGCGACCGTACATGACCGACAATCCTGGCAAATCTGTGCGCTCCATATGACATCGATTTCCATAAAGCCCGGTCGTTATTATTCAAGATATAGAGGAGGCAGAGGATTACACCGCCTGTTTACACTCCCTATGCCGCTCAAAAATATCACAGCCTTCCTAATCCTTTCGTGAAGGAAAGCAAAGCGTCCGCCCTGTTGGCGAATCTCTTCAGTTTTCTGTCTATTTTTAGAACGAGGGTAATGATCTCAAAGAAAAAATGAGTGATATTTCTTTCCGTATTACAACTGTGATAAAAAAGTAATAAGACAAATCGACAAGAATATATAAAAAAAAATTAGTTTATAGAAAAAGTAGAAGAAAGTTTACAGTTATAAATAAAGAAAAGTTATATTAATAAACTTTGAATATTTTGAAGTTTTTTATTTTTAATTTATTCCTACCATTTCTCTCATTAATAAGGTTTTCGGTAAAAGTAGTATGTAATCTTATGTTTAATTTTATTTTCTATTTCCAATCAAATTGCTTCAGTTAGCAAAACTTCTCTTAATGGTAACTGTTTCCTGACACCTTAGCTATTTCTATGATTTATTGTTCCACATTTATCACTACATTATTAACTTATTCTTATTACTTTAATTATGATGATCAATTTAAAGATATATCAAGTCTTCAAATTCTGTGATAATGGAGAACATATCTCGTTTATACTGAAACTAAATCCTGTTCGAGATTTGTAAAATCGAGGGCAGAGTCACTTTAAGGATATATCAATGTGTGGATAAGCCACAAATTCTCCTCATGTTGTTATAAGCAACTTGAAACAAACAGTGCTATTAGAACTCACATAATCAGTCCCAGGAGATTGTATGCAACAAGAACTTGTCTACGCAGAACGGTTATTGTCTTTAAACATTCTATATTTGGTAATGGCAGTTTCTGTCATTACTAAAACAGTACAAGCTGTTGTAGCGTAGAGGAGATTCTTAAGAAAACTTAATGTTTAAAAAGGTGTGAAAATTTTTTTAAAAAAAAGCTAAACAGGATTGAATATAGTAAAGTTACAAAAGTAAAACATTTATATAGAATGTAAAATTAACACAAATGAGTTGATTAATCATTTTATTTATTTATTCAATGTAATTTACATCTGTAGAAAATAATAAATACAATAAGTAAATATGTGGAATGTTTCATTTGCTGATAAAGATTTTTCTTGTGAAGGAAACACCCATTGGTGGTACTTCAAACATTAATTAAAATTAGAAGGTCCCGCGGCCATCTTCTTTTCTGACGACTCTGAGGATTATCAGGGATTGTTAAGGATGAGAGAATAAGCACTAATTGGTTAGGATGGGGAGTTTGGAATGAAAAGGCGCATATCTGTTTTGAGCTAAATCTGCAGGGTGAGGTCTTTGTGGATGAGTTTATTTGGAACGTAAAAAGGAACTTCAAGGATTTTAGATTGTAAGGTTTGGATGCGGGGGGATTGATGGTTTGGTGGAGCCCCAGAGCTCAATTCCATATGTCCAAATTGGTCTGATTATCATAGCGTATAATAATTTTTGTGGAGAATGGGAAGTTTAAAAAGTTTATTAAGTAGGTAATGTTGCAATCGAAATCTACAAGCAGTTTCTTGTAGTTTAAGCCTGGTATGGGGATTCCAAGTCCCTTGTCAAGATGGAGTCCTAAGTATCGAATCTGTTTAACAGGCGTTAGTGGAGTATTTAGAAAGGATACTGTAGGACAGAAGGGTAGAGAAAGAAATTTAATTTAACATCTTGTAAATTTTAATTTTAATGTCTAAACATAACAAATATTTTTTCTTATTATTCTGTACATCCAACTATATTAGTGGCATTCTTAAAATATCTAATCAGATATTATATTTTGTAATAATTTTCTTTAACTTAAGAAAAAAAAATCCTTGTTAGCTGGGATCGTTACTTCACTGTAATATTATCCTAATCATATATATATTTTCACTTCTTCAATTAAGGTAATGGCATTATGAAAATCATCGGATAGAAGTATCAAAGCATTTGTAGAATGAAGTGGATTACGACGCAACGCATGTAGCACGGAGGGGTGTACTGCAGCTAACATGAGTTCGTTTTGCCAACTTTTATCATTATCGCCTGCTACAACTTGTGACTGAAAGTAGCTAAGACGTTTTGATTGACAGAATTGATTGCGTGTTTAACACATTAGTATGAAGTGTATCATCATATTAAATTTAAATACCAAGTACCAAAACTGAACACCATCTGGTTTTTTGACGGCTATCGACCGAAATAGCCGTCAAAAAACCAGATTGAAAAATAAAAATGGTATTGGTAGGAAAGATAAACTTAAAATAATCTAATGGTACTTAGGTGCAAGTATAGTTTTATTTTTTTAATCACTGGTTTGTTTAATTTTAATGTAATAGTGGAACCAGTATGAAGTCCGTAGCAGGAAGAACTCAAAAATATCGTTGCTCCATACTTCTAGCACCCTCATTAACTATTGAACCGTTTTCGGATGAAAGTAAAGGTCTATGTAGCCGTTCCAAGGGGAAGTCAAAACTAATCTTAAACTGGTTTCTAACCACGATGGCTTTGTCGACTAGACTAACCTTCCCAGTTGTAACCTTGGCTGAGTTTTTGGAAACTCTTTCTTTATCAGACATTCAATCCAAGGATTTTAGTGGTGTTAAATTTTTCTTTGTAAGCATTCCCGTACAAGAAATAATCAAAACTTACTTCAATGTTAACTTTAAGCTATAATGAAGATTGGTTGTGGGTTGTGTCCCACTTATAATCCAAGTGGGCATGTTCACCAGAAAACTTCGATGTTTCTTTACAGTCCTATTTATTTGATTGTAATCTTTAAATTACCATTATTGCTAACAAGAGACCAATACCCTATATTCTTTCAAACCAAAAATGAATCGAAAAACTATGTTAGGCCCGCCCATAGGGCTCTGGTTTATGCTGAATTTAATTGTAATCTAAACTTACAAATGCCAGCGGGTGGGGCTTTAGAGGTGTAACTTGGCCACGAGTTCATCACAAGTAGCTTTAATTTTTCTGGCAACCTACCACCTCCATTATACTTCATCCTCAAAGATTTTTAAGTAACTGGTAAGCGTACTGCATGAGCCCATATCCAACCAAGAGGAAGACTGAATACCGACTATTTCCCATGAGTCCACCTACCGAACTAGTCAGCATGACCAAAATAATAAATTTTTATTTTAATGGAGCATTGGAGTCTTATTGTGGCTAACATGTGAACATCTGTCAAGAGTAAAAATCCAAATTCCCCAGAATTTGAGATGAGATCATACAAAGCACAGACATTGTACATAAAGCTAACAGGAAGGAAGATTAACATAAGATAAAAAAAAGTTTATCATTTTTACTAGATTATTTTACAATATTTCTGAATTGTGCTTATTCAAGTATTAAGTTAGGGTCAGTAATTCAATCTTATAAGTGGTTTCAAACATCTACAAGAGGTTATCTTATCAACACAGGGAATCTAAGCCTAAGAAGATAGGATTCAAGTAGTTGTGTGGGCGGATTTATTTCCATTATGGATGTGTCTTTACTTAACCACTTCTTAATTCTTGGTGACTAGTAATGAGGATAACACTATAGGAGTAATTTCAGCTCACTGTCGCAGAAATGATTTTTCTTTTTTTTTTGCTGAACGTACTACAAATATATGGTATTTAACATTTAAAATTGACAGAGTTACCCCAGTTGCCCAGTATTTATGTTTATCAAAATGTACAAATTTTTCATTAACTATTTCTTAAATCATCTAATTACTTCTTACATTTGAATGATTTAGATTATATTTGATAAATTCATTATTCATTCGAAATTAATAATATCATATAGAATTTTTTTTTTAACAATTGAAAAACTAACTAATGAAATGTATTTTATGAAACTTTGAGTAGTATTTAATATTAAAATAGACTATTTTTAAACTGACCCAAATATTTTTGTATAAAATATAATTAATTACCAGTTACAATAATGAAAATATCGATGCGGTAATTGAGATATTAATTTGATGCGAATATAGGACTGAAATAGCAGTATAATAGTAATACAATACTAACGCCTCTATTTCCAATTAATAATAGCTATACACAATATTGTTACCAGCCGCAAGAATGGAAATCTAGATAATTAAGCAAACGTGAATGACACACTATTGGTTAAATTCCAAGTGATACAAATATCATTACATCTGATAGCCATTCTATGTGCCTTAATTATCAGGGACGAAGCTAATTTATCGAAAGCTAGAAAGCTAAATTTATCGAATAGAGTAAATCCGAACAATTTTGTCGAACATTTCACCACTAATTCCGAATCATATTCTTATTCCCAGACCATCCGCCTTCCATTCGGGAAACGTAACTTATTAATACAACTTACATATTTCAGCATCAATGTCTTTAATATTTTGCATTAATTTACAATGCAAACGAAAAAAATTTTCTAGATACTGTTTCTGATATGATATGAGAATTATGAATGGACCAGTAGAATAGATACACCTGTGCTTCAATAGTAAGCACTTGAGATTTAAATTATAAAACATAAGGCTTTGGAAAAACTAAAGACTTTGCCATCATTTTGAAGGTTCACTTTTCCAGAGTTACTTTTAGAAAGGTGTCGGCAATTAAAATAGTCTTTAATTGGATAAATGAGGCGTTAACAGTTTTCCAAGTATAAACGGCATTCAGCTTGATGAGATAAGGAGGCAAGTTTGGTTTTTAATGTTTTATAACTATTTGCCAGGAAAGTTGATATATTTTCTGTTTGAAATCATCCTTTAGATACTTTTTTAATAGATGTAGGAACTATTTCTTCGCCTGTAAATGTTTTAATTTATACATAAATAGCATGTCTAGTGTCATTTTTTCTAGTAGTAGAATGGCCAATGGGCAGTGTTCGTAAAAGCTATTGCTTTTGACAGACGTTCATGTTCTGAACTACATGAATCTCATTTCAGTTATATTCATAGTAGAAATGTTCAGATTTGTTTTCCTCTCATCCTCAACAGTGATGAACACCTCCACATCTCCCTGTCAGGAGAAATGGGATTCAACAAAGTCACGGCAACAAGGTCAGTCCGACGGAACAATATTTTTCAGATACTAATTTAAAGCATAAGGCTTTAAAATACTTCAATTCAAACAAGTATACGACGTAGGATTTTTAATTACAATTCCTTTGTAATTTCTCGACTGCTTAGGTATCTTAAAATTTAAATTTAAAAACTTCTTTAAAAAAATATCTAAGAAACTTTTTATTGACTGATAATCATCCTTTCGATATTCGTTGATTAGTTTTTAATCCATATTGAATCTAAATATATGGTACAAAGTAATAAATAAATCAATAAATCCCTAATATGATCTTACTTTTAATTACACTTCCGCCATCTACTTTATTAAATCTATGTACTACTACTCAAATAAAAAAACTAGATCAAATATTTATTATAACTAATATAAATTTGAAAAAGTTTTGTATTACTCTTTTTTTAACTTTATATAATTTTGATAAACAAATAATTTTCGATATTCATCAAAATTTTTAAAAAGTTTCACTGCGTAAATGGCCCAGGAAGGTGAGAGTGGTCCGCATTCTTAATAGACCCGGTATCTTTTTTCTTTTTTTTTTTATAATCCTCTTTCTCGTCACTCTGACATACAGGGGAGTTATCTACAGGGTGCCACTCTATTCCAACCATTGTCGTAGGGTGAAGTTTATTTTTCGTGGCACTGCCACAGTAAAAGTCATTCTCCCAGACAAGTTGTGAACCGGCACCGCTGCAGTTACGAGGCAGACCTACTTCCCAACTCCCTCAGCTTCAGACGGCCCTTAAATCACTTGTTTATAATAATGTTTCAATAACTACTTTGCTTTATAAGATACCCTCATTTTCGTTGTGATGTCAGTTTAATTCTAATAATGGCTAAGACTAAAAAAATGTATATACATATATATATATATATACATTTGAAGAAAGGTAAAAAAAGTCCAGTTGTGACGTGTGCTGGCCGGCAGCTGTCCAAAGAGGTAAAGAATGAGAGGGTACAGAGCTCGGAAAATCCCTGAATAATTCGTCCGTTTTGAGATTATGGAAAAATGTGGGCGGGGCCGGAGGGGAATAAAACCGCTCACTCTAAGGCCTACTATTTCCTAGTATTGATTTTCCACTAAATCTCCCCACTCCCTCTCACTTTCACTATCTCCGTTTCTCTTTCAAACAGCACCAGGAGGGGAAAGAGGAGGGGAGGGTGCCTGCGTGAAATACAAAAATATCAAATGTCAAAAGTTGGGGAGAGTAGGGGAGAAGGCGAGAGATGGAGGGGATAGGCGAGGGGTAGGAGGGGAAGGAGGCTGTTTGAATATTAGAGGGATAGGGGCACGGTTCTGTTTTCTGTCCCGGTCCAAATAGGCTGGCTTGAATCAATCAAAAACTAAAAGACTTCTTCTCTTCTCCCTCTTGGAGTTCGTCCTGGCCTTTTGGTATCGTCCTTCTACCTCTGATGAGGTGTAAAAAAGGAAAATAATTCTTACGAGCATCACAACATCCACAGAACAAAAATAAAAGGTGCAAAGTATCGCCACGGACCTATAAACTCCACTTATTGAAAAAATAAAAAAACTAGCTAGTTTTTCTTACATTTATTCTCTAAGGAAGCTGAGGTATAAAATACAGACACTTATAACTCCTGTATTTGGGTGAAAATGGAAAATATATAAAAAAAAAAAAATATATGATATTTCATTGAGAAGTAACGTACGGAGGCCACATAGAGCTGTTAATGTATAAAGCTTGGACTCTCAAATTTTATCAACAAACTTGTTGCAATTTTTTTTTTTTTTGATCATTTTTATTTTGTAATATAGCGCAATTTCTGATGTCTGTCCAATATTATTTTGTTTGTGGATAATTTAATTTTATCTGAAATGAGCAGTTATATTACTGGAGTAGATGTATGTTTAAAAAAAATAAACATTTCTCTATACTCCAATACGCTAAAGTTGTTTATCTACATGTAATCTAATTCTATTTATCTTCGTATTTCAAATTACTTTTGTATTATTTCGCGTTATTTGTAGAGAATCTAATCAGATTCACTAGAGTGGTTATAAACTTTTAGGAATATAGTTTTCGCGTTATTTCATTGAATATTTATTTTTTTCTAAATTTTAACTTTAAATTGTAACTACCGAGAATAAGACATTTTTAGAACTTGGTCTTATTGCATATTTACACCATGAGAGGAACCACCGATAAACTACTGTAGCTTGGTTTGGCATTATCGTTTTTGAGACAAAATGATCACTAAGATAGTGAGTGAGTAATGACTGTTCTTTAAATATTATCATTAAGGACAAATTTTCAATTAATTATTGTTTCAACATATCATTTTATGAATTTATAACATTGTCCAATTTGGTCTTTGTCATATTTTAATAATCGATACTACCATCATTAGTGTTCTATTTTACATTTTGACATTTAGAAATATTTTAAATATTATTTATTGTGGAATGCTAATTTTATTCCTAAGTATTTTTGAATATTTTTCTATTCATATACAATATGAAATTTAATTATTTTCAACTAATTAATATTGATGTCATTTATTTTGTATACAATAAAGTCGCTAATTAATTTGAATGAACTTTTTTTTTTCGAAAAAGAAAAACCTGCCTAGAGAAGTTGCACCCATGTGAGGTGCAAAATACAATTTAGATACAAAATTAGTTAAAAGTGGGTGAACCGGCACCAAATTTCAAACTTTTTTTTATATTTTTCATTTTTATATACCTCACCTTTCTTAGGGTATATTGTAAAAAACAAAACAAAACAAAAAAAAAAAATGGAGCTAAGTTCATGGGTATAAAGCGAGACTTTTAAGTACCAAATATTTGGGTTTAATAGCTCGTGTAATTTAAGGCTGCCATCTCAAATGTCATCATGGGAGATAAATTTTTTTTCCAAACTTAATATACATTCCCTCTGTAAATAGAATATGAATAAAATATACCCAAACATAAATTTCTATTCGAAATGAATATAGACCAAGATAAATCCAAATTATGTATATAATTTTTTTAAATTGATTCAAATTATTTTAATCTATATGAAATTACTATTTTATTGAAAGGATTTGGAAAAATAAAAACGATCAAATAGTAAACAAAAATTTCGGGAGGATTAATACAACAAATGCAGACAAGATTACAGGAAGAAAGTATTCCCAATTTCTGAGGCAAAGTCACCCAAACTCACATTTCCGATAATAGATAGTCTAATAAGAAATAAATTAATAATTAGAAATGATACTTGTTTCATAATCACTGATAGAATTTGAACAACATAGAGATCACACTCAACTATAAACTCTCGAGAAGAAGCAATCTAGCAATAAACGTTAGGGGCATGTTGTTTAACATGAAATAGCAAGAGGAGAAATAAAAATAGCAGAAAACCTACGATTATATTTCAACTGAACTTTGCAAGCACCAATCGGTATACTTTTCTTCTTTCCCTCCCAGACCTTGTATGCCACTGAGTAACATGAAGAATGCAAAGTAGTCATCTTATTTATTAAGGAGCAAACAACATGCTAGTGAGTTTCACTTGAACGGTAACTGGTGTTCATACAGTTATCGTATAAATTAATAGTCTAAGTATCAACTGCAATAAAAACATAGCCCTGGCACGAGAATATACGAATTATACCTAGAGAACACAAGACACATTTTCATGATTCCATTTTTCTTAAAAATTAACTAGTATTGTTCGTGCCCCACACCCAATATTATACAGCATTGAGAGCTGCCACATAAGTCCTGGCTCTATCTATTCCAATTTCCTGGAAACCTACATCGACATCTAACTCCCACGGGTTTTTATCATCCCCCTCCTCTATTTCTAAACTTCTATTTCTCTATTTCTAAACTATTACTAAACTTCTACCTTCTCATATTCTATATAAATATCCCAGTACGTTAGAGATAATTCTCATCCTAAGTCTGATGCTAGACTCTAGAATAGAATTCGAATAGAGCTGTCAGAAGACACTCTAAGTGATATGTTGTATACAGTAGCATGT
>NW_027113702.1:105460-108396 GCF_000696795.3 Halyomorpha halys | reverse complement strand
AACAACAAAAATTTAATTTCAATTTACTGAATAATAAAGGGAGATCCCGAAACGTCAAGAAATATTAAATTATATTTAGTGAACTTTCATTTAATGACTCTTTTTTTATATTTAATAGAAAAAAATAATCAAAATTAATGACTCTTACCCATGTATGTATCTAATTCCTCTCGAATCCAATCCTTACAGTCCAAAATCCTTAATGCTCCTTACTTTGTCACAAATCAAATAATCCATCAGGACCTCAATGTCCCCTATGTTGCCGATTTGGCCAGAACCAGATACCAATCCTTCCATAATAAACTTCCCAACTACCCAAACCTACTCGTTTCTAACCTGGGTTCTCATTCACTACCTAATAATCCTCCTAGGCGTCTGAAAAGAAGATGGCCTCGAGATCTTCTCCTTTAGAAGTGTTTTTGGAGTTCTATCAATGGGTAGATTCTCCACATGTTTGTATCATCTCATAATATCACTTACAGCAAATTTACTTGATTAGTTGTAAATAACAATAAATAAATTATAAAAAAAAATATATATTTAATAGATGTTTAAAGCGTGAAGGTTTTCCCAGACGTCCTTTTAAAGGACAGCTAATTTTCAAAAAGGAAAATCCTCTGGGGAAAAAAGGACATAAGACTTAACTGTTGCTCCAAGCCGAGCTGATACACTGCCTGCAATCTATCACACCGCACCGCCCTTACTTATTATACGGTCTTCGGCATCTGCTCTTTTATATCCTACACCTAATACCTGCATCGGTGTAACTTGAAACTCCTAACTAATTTAGTTCCAATAAGAGGATATCCGATCAAACCGTTAATCCACATTAAGCAAGTCCGAAAGTATAAGTCCAATGGGGGTATGGTGTTTCAAAACTGAATGTTTCACTGTTAGATCGCTAATCGAAACATTTTCATTGCAAAAGTTTAATCCCGACAATAATAAACATATATAAAAATTGTATGTAATAAAAAATATGTCTATGTAAAAATATAGGTTATAAAAAATAAAAATATGTCTATGCTAAAATATAATATAAAAAAATATGCCTATGCAAAAATATAATATATAAAAAATAAAAATATGTCTATGCAAATATTTGTACTCAGCTGGGAGATGATTCTCATTAACATTAAAGCTATGTATGCAAATTGCCTTCCTGTTTCCTCCCTACTCGTGTCTAAGAACTAATGAATACTTACTCGAGTGTACGCTAGCTCACACATTGCGTTTTAGAAAGGTAAACAAAATTATTATCCATATACTGAAAAATATAATAAAAGTCCGATAAGCCCATCCAGACGAGTTTCCCTTATAGTTTTTTCTAGACACCAGTTAAAAATATTACGATTTTCCTTATCACCGTCCAATACAAGAATTCTTTATTGAACCTTTACTAATATTAATTAGATAGAGATTTTATTTAATTTTTCTTATTTTACTATTTAATTATCCTTTCAATGAGCATCTAGAATGTTCTTGGAGACTCATAGATTTTCCGTAAAATATTGAGATAATAAAATGTTGAAAACATGTAATAAATTAACAAGCCGTATTTTCCCTAAAACTATTTCTATTTAAACCATATATTTTTGTTTAGTAGGAAGTTTAATTGCTTCTAGAATTAATTTATTCATATTTTATCATAAAATTTACTTCTCGAGTTATACGAAAATACAAATGTTTATCTTCATAACTTTTTATCCTCCTTATTCTTCAACATTTATGTTAATCTGAAAAGTTTCTGGGAATTATGCAAGTTTCATATAAATTTTAAGAGCCATTTTTGCTCTAAACTCTAAAGAAAAACAGGCTAGACGGCTGATGTGCAAAGAGTTTTCGATTTGGTAAAACGTATGGGGGACCGAAATCCTAAAACAAAAAAATAAGCAAAATATAGATTCCCCCGCTCGAGAGTTTCGGACTCAGCAAGCTCTAAAATGGATAAGTCTATTGAAAAGTGCGTATCGAAAATTTTATCCGACTACAAATACTAATCTTACCTTCTAAGTGTACTATCACATATCCATACGCGAACATCTTTTCTTTGACCAATCTATACTCCAACATTGGCTTGTCTGATTTGGTCCCACATTAAATGAAGGCTAAAGATTGATGTAAAAATGATCTAAAATTAAATTTGATCAAAATCTATTGTATAAATCCCCTCCCTTCCATAATCTCGCTTAAGAAAGAGCAAAAATATTTTCCTGGATACGTCTATATTTCAAAAACGTTGTTCTTAATCTCAAAAGATAAACTATTAACCTTGGAATATAGATAATATGTACCCTCTATGTACTTTCCAGACTTTGTTTTATGATAAACATTATTTATTATGGATATTACTTTTATTAAAAAATATAATTACCAAATTGCATGATATTTGCATCAAAAATAGCTACAAGATAATAACACATACATAATAAACCTAAAGATTATTTTATTTATTTATTTTTTCAAGTTTCATTTAAAAACCAAGGAAACCAAAACTATGGATTTCCACTCCTATAAATAGTATAAAAATACCAATGGAATCTTTTATTTTCGGTAAACATTGAGCAACTTATAATTGTGCTTATTATTAAAATTTTAAAAAAGATATATATTATGTAATAAGCAAGTCATAATAGTATTAGGTTAATCTCTAATTAAAAGTTTTAAAATTTAATGGGAAACTGATAAAAAAGGATAATTTGACTGAAATTAATGACCTGAGTATAATAGCCTGAAAAAGTTTTTAAAATTGGATGGGAGATGTGTTTAAGATTATATACCTACTGCCCTTGAGTGCGGTAGAATGTTGTATTTCAATTTTTTAATCAGAAGGAATTACAATTTTTACATAAATTTATTAGAAAGAATAAATGTAAAATAGGTTTTTAAAAAATGACAAATGTAATGAATTCAATACAGAAGATTAAAATACAAAT